>NC_091494.1:36590394-36751680 GCF_947461875.1 Haliaeetus albicilla
CCATATCCTGCGATGCTGGCCAGCAAGACAGCCATCACCAGCAACTGAACTACAGTTCTACAGTCTGGGTCTCTGCAGTCTAATCTCTAGAGCTACGATCTCTGCATTGTCAAAGACCTACATTTCTACAAGACCTTGTAGAGGCTATACAAAGGGACCTTCTTTTCTCTACTAAAGCAATATGAATTTGGTTCCTAAAATAATTAATGGTGCTCTTTAAAAAAACTAAATCAGTATTATTTATTGATCAATACAATATCTAAAACCAAAATACAGTTTACTAATCTTAAAAGTCGGTTGAAAGAATTAAAAATATCTAAGAAAATTTTTACTAATCTGTGTCAACATGGACAAGAATTTAAGAGCAGTAGAAGGCAAGGCTCAGAATTTCCACTGCCGATCTTTGTCCTTTTCATCTTCTCTACTAAATGAATGTTGCTGTTCCTTACAGAATATATAAGATTTATCCTGACAGTAGACATAAAGCTTTGTAATGTACATTCCCAAATACAGTACAGTCTCTTTTTTAACATTTTCCTATTTAGGAACACAATTCTCCTTTTAGCGTGGGAGCCTGGGCTTTGATTTTGAAAAAAATGGAAAGCTTTTCCCATTGTGTTCATCCCTCTCTAGCCCAATTTTATCCATTTGCTGATTTTGACGCGTGTTCCTTTTTTCCATCATCTATCAGTGTGAGCAGCCAAGCCTGGCTGATCTCCAGCATATACCTTAACAATGATTTTGAAATGTAGTGTAGATTCTCTTACTTTTCACTTTACCAGCTTAAGCAGTGATTTTTCCATAAATACACGTTATAGAGGGTGTATATACCTATCATGTTACCCAGCTTCAGGAGCTCTCTGACCACAACGATTTTTTTAGATGGGAAGCACAAAATTAGCTTGTATGTAAAGTTGTTTTGATGGAGTAAAGAATAACCAAGAACAGAATTCAGCCAAAACAGAGAAGTTCACGGGGCATTGTCCCAGCCAGGTCATCTTCTAGGAGAGCCCCAAGCTCATCTCTAATTACGTGCGGGGGGCGAGTGGTTAGTTACCTCTGACCACGAGCAGCTGGCTGGCAGGGGCTGCTGGGTGCAGCTTTATATGCCAAGTTAAATGCACACATGGCAGGATGTGTGTGCAATAACTCTTGTTTGCAGACTCTTACCCCCAGGGCAAACAGCCACAGTCAGCGACTTGCTGCAAACTGCTGTGTGGCTCCACAGCAACCCAGGCTGTGCCCAGACTTGTTCCTCTGCAGCGCAGGGGGCTGAGGAATGGGATTAGTGTCCTGGGGATGTGGGAGCAGGCGGGGAAGGGATGGGGGGAGCAGGACCTGGCGGTTAGGTAAATGTCTATCGGTCTTGACAGAGGTACAGTTAATCTTGCCACAGAGGGGGAGAAATAGCCTTTGAAGTGGAAGGAGAGAAGTATTCTGGTAAAAGGGGGAGAATGGAGGACAGAGGGTATGTTAGTGAGGGGCTGTGATTCTGAGAACAGCCCAGCATCGTGCATCCCGTCCTGGAAGCCCAGAAAGCGCGGGCACCAACTCTCATGAGATGCGCTGGGGCTGGCCTGCCCTACACAGCTCAGCTAGGTGGGCAAAGCCAAACACCAGCAACAGAAGTTCCTCTGCTGTTACAGTAGATGATGTTAGTGGCTCCAGTGGTAACAGGATTTTAGAAGCTTGGCTATCAAGAACTGGAGCTTGTATGGCAAGGATGGAGAAGCAGTTTCCAGATCTCGGTATCTACTGCTTTGTGCAGCCAGTACACTCTGAAAAAAAAACCTTCTAAGATGGAACTTCCTTAGATATTGGTGACTCTTCTTTAAAAAATATATATATTATTTTGCTGGGCCGATACCAGTAAAGGGGACTGATCTGCAGGAGCTTAGGGCTTACAAGGACATTATTCTATCCTAAGTGGCATGCTACTAATGTTATAGCTTTCTTGGCAAATGTTACTGGAGTCCTGAGCAAGACACAGAAGGCAGCTGCTGCGTAGGAAGGAAAAATAAAACCAGGAGAAACCTGACAAACTCTGATAAAGACTTTGCCCAAAGCTTTGCTCTTCCCAAAGTTTCAGCCACCTTCAAGGATGAAGTAAAAAGGGGTTTTTTTTGTCCCGAAACTGGTATGAGGCAGGATCTGTTCTTGAAGAGGAGCCTGATAAGTGACATTCTGAGAATGGGGTACAGATCCTGAGAAGGCCAGGTAAAAAGAATGAAATGAGGAGTAAGGAATCTAAATAAAAATGCTGAGAAGAATAATGGTCACAGGTAGATAGATACTGTAATAAGAGTGAGAGGGAGGAAAGAAAACGGGAAATAGTTCATGAGTATCAGAATTTTCTATAGCTGTGAATAAATGGGCTGAAGAAGAAGGAAGGAAGAAAGATTGATTTTATACCTTAGAGAGGTTAACCTTTGAGGAAAGTTTTATTAAAATCCAATATAATTTTTTCCTCGAGTTCACCTTTGCACTGGGATTCTGCCAGTTTAATGTCAGTTAGTTCTGCAGTATCTAATAGATAAAATTATGAGGTTAGGACTGTCCTAGCTGATAGCCATGCAACTTCTTCGTTAATCAGCTTCAAATGCTTTACTATGCTCATTCCAAACAGTGATTCATAAACAGTTTTAAAGAGACAGCTGCTTTTTACACTGTAAGGACTGCTCACCTTAATTATTTTATGGGGATCAAAAATAAACTGAAGATGAAGGTCTGATCTTTTGCCCTTTCAGTTTATGGTAGATGAAGGTAGCCTGAAAAGTTTCGCTAAGAACTTACTTAAGAATTTTGTGTACTTAGCATTTTCGAGGAAGACGGGTAAATCTTTTTCCTGAGAGGGGAAATCCAGGAAAACTGCTCAGTCTTCTTCCTGAGAGATACTGAATGTGAAGAAAGAGATAGTAAATGGGGAAAAAAATGAGTATGAGGAAATAACTTTCATTCAATCTGCTTAAATGGAAAGAACGAGCAATGGAGGGGCATCTGTTTAGCAAAAACGCCTGATAAACACAGAAGTCCTGCTAATTTTTTGACATTCTGATTATCTTCAGTTAGGGTAAAAGAAGATTGTCTGAGAATTACCAGGGGGCTCCCTTTGAAATAAATGGAAACTCAATTTTATTTAGGCAAAGATCCAGACAATACTAGTTTTTCTTGCTAGCCATGATGTCTTCTAAGCCACTGCTCTGAATTTGCACCCTGTGGCTCTCCCAGCAATGTTTTTTTTACTTAGTAAGGATCAGATGAACCCCTTACCGTTCTCTAGTCTTCCAAGAAAACAAGGTAGACATGTCTCGAATGAGAAGGGGAGGAATGATGTTTCCCACATTGTCAATTTATCATAAAGAAGCATTTGGAAGATGCCTCAATTTTTGCAATAAAATCCAGAACAAAATATAATTTTAGCATCCCTAGATGATCTCACCTGGTTCTTGACTAAGAATTTAAGCAACCAAGAACAATACAGCTCAGTAAGAATCCATCCATATTTTAAATATTTATCATATTTTTGATAAGCAGTCTGGTTTTTTTCTGGAGTGTGTGCCTGTTGACTGGGTTTCTTATGTCTTTCTGCCATACTATTCCTATCAGTAACAGTGGTCTATGCAGAGCCCAGTACTTAAGACTTTGAGAGTTCAGCGAGTGACTATGTGATGGGCTGACCAAAACCTTGCCACATAAACCCAATACAGACTAGTAGCTGACATGCAGAATATCACATTTAGGAAAGCCAAAGGTTACAGGTATTGATACTAGGTCTGAGAGCATTAGTTTGAGAAGCTCTGAGTTAACCCGCTGTGCTGTCAAGCTGTGACAATATGTGAACGATGGTGACTTGAAAGTAAAATGAGTTCAAATGTCAGTGTCTTGATGAATACAGTCTGAAAATCATTCTCATGAGAAGAAGATCACTGAAAACTATCTTCATTATTAATAAAAATGTAAGGGTGCTTCTTTTCAGATGGACAGAAACCTAGTGACTCTGTATTTGTGCAGACATGAAGAGCTAGTTGAGTGGAAAGATGCCAGCTTATGACAGCTGAGGTTTGACCCTGAATCTTTAAGGGTATTAGCCACGGAAAAAAAAGCCAATGGAAATTTCTCTTTGAGTTTGCTGCGCTCCAGATCTGGCCCTTATTCAACTCTTATTAAAAGTCCATTGAGTCATGCCGACAGGAATAATGGAGGAGAATGAAGATTCAAGCTGTGTGTTTGCTCCTGAGACATACAAAGTGGATTTTAACACAGTTTGTACGTCCTGGTTTTAACACAGTTCATGTGAGGAGTAGTTCATGGAAGACTGAATCTGTCACTGGCATTGAAATGATCATTCAGTTTAAACTGTTGATTCAAAGCATAGTAAATCACTCATTTCCTCTCCAGCTTCTGATTCCTAAAGCTATAATTGCTCCAAAATAGTATAATACATGCCTTAAAAGATTAAGCAAAAGGTCAGATTAGCATAACATCTTTCCTGAACTGATGGCAACACACTGTGTAAACCTGGAACCACACCTTGAAATCTCCCAGGACGATACTCTTGGGACTTGCCAATAAAGCAGCAGCAGGGAGAGAACACAGATTCTTCTGTTTCACAGGTCACAGGTCTTTACCATGTGAGGGACAGACTGAGCAATCCTCACGTACCTACATATATATAACCCACTTCATATAACAGAGTGTTTTCTCTTGAATACACAAACCAGTAGGAGCTATTATCTCATACGCTATTATTAATGTGCAAGACTTCAGACAGTATCTGCACACAGCGGTGGATCTGTCTAGTCTCAAGAGTAGCTGTAACTAACAACTTTAGAAGAAGGAATAAACCAGCCATGTTGTGCAATTACATTGAGTTTGGCAATGGGAAGAAGAGATTTCTTCTTGATCCCACATGATGATTATCTTATACGCTGGAAAACGAGCACTCAGAGTGACATACTTCTTATTGTAGCTAATGTAACTCAGATTTGTAAAGAAGGTGATTCTGCTACATGACCATATTATCTGAATTGCTTTGTCGCCAACGCATAGAAAACTGAATATAAAATTGCCTGAACATAATTGAGTGCTGACTCACCCTCCGATTAGGGTAAATGGTGCAGCGTTCCAGGGCGTCTTGGAGTTTTCTATAGTCTCACAATCCTATGTGAAATCTTCTGATTGATTCTTCTCCCCTCCAAGCAAACTTATGTTTCATGCTCCTATTTGAGGCTAGTTGCTACAAATCCAGCTGCTGTCACAAGAAATCTTCCCCCTGCTTCGTTATCTTGATCAATTTTCTGCTGAAACTCTCATCTTTCATCCTGGCTGGTGCAGTTGCCTCCCTTGTGATTATTCCAACTCCCGGCTCTCCATATTCATAGCCACTCTCCGAGCTCCAACTCTAACTCTCTAGTTTCTAAGGCTACATAGCTGCAAATGTTTTCTCACCAAACGCTTTTCCATAAATTCTCACAATTTCATTTCAGTCAAATCTGAGGCTGCATACATACATGACACTGCTCATAGCAGGCTCTTTTAATAAAAACACCTGCAAACATGAGCAAGAAAACACAGCCCCAAGTATTTTAAATGGAAATCTTTTTTTTCTTGAAAATGGCCTCATGTCACAAAACTCCATTTGGAGGTGTAACTGTGTGACTACCCTTAAAAACAGAACAATTTTCAGTTTTTGAAATGTGAGTGGAAGAAGGGCAATTTTAACAAGCAATGCCAGAGACCTGAGGTGAACTGAGCCATGGATACTGGGCAGAGATCTCAAATTTAGCTGACTACGGCAATAAGACAAACCAGCACTTGTGCCTTTGGATAATCTCTGTTCCGACTCTGTCACTCAGGTAGTGAAAAGAAGGAGCGGAAGAAGGGCCATAATTGGGAGAACAGCAATTATTAACCAGCAATCCCACCCACAAGGATTTGCAGAAGACACCAGCCCTGAGCTAGAAGATCTGGGAGTGAAACCAGTCATGGAAGTGACTTGGTTTAGTTTCCAGCTAGCCATGAACATCTCCTTTCTTGCTGACTGAAGTATTGCATTAGTAGCTGTTGAAAATCAGGTATAGAAGAGGCTGAAATTTGTTTCCTTTATACATAGGACTGGTTTCATATCAGGCAATAACTCAGAAATTAAGAGTAACTTTGGCACGCACGTCAGGCTTAGGTTCTCCAGAAGCACTTGTTGCTACACAGCCCAACCTTGTTCCTTACCAGGAATTTTAACTTTTATTGTTTGGTAATAAATCATACCTGCCCTGCCCCAAAGAGGATAAATCTCATTTATCTCCAACTACAGAGAGGTAATAATGCAATTGTTGCTTCACACCAGGAGACTGGGTGCCTGTTACCTAGAAGTTCTCTTCCAAGTTGGATCAACTTTTCTCCAAGGACTTCCTTTGGCAAAGTAAAGAGAGACTCAGTTGGAATATGTTTCCAGAGACAAGTGAACCGCAAAATAAAAGAATAAAATTGATTGTAAAAATCCCACTATAAATACAGCATGGAGGAATGAATGTGAAATTTAGAGCTGATCTAGAGCTGTGTCAGAATCTGGCCAGAATTAAGGAACTGATCTCTTCTGGTTGATCAGTACAAACACTGTACCTTTGCAGAACATAAACATATTTAAAAGACATAATGAAAAAAAAAAAAGGAATCTCCAATGGTGAAAAAAGCAACGCATTCTGAGAGAAAAAAAGACTGTCTGAACCTTTCAAAGGTAGCAGCGAAATACATAAAAATATCTGTGGCTTCCCCAGAGGGGTTCACGTTGGTTGTAACTCCCAGCCCGGGCTGCATTTGACAGATCTCTCTCACTTATATTAGAAGAAGCGTGTTTTCAAAGGGGGAAAAACCAGACGTTCAAGCTCAATATTCCTATCCAGATTGCTCTTGCTAAATGTTTGACACCAGCCTGTCCAAGTGACATCCAAATGGGGACAGTGGAAGTATTAATGTCCCTGATTCAGCTGAATCAGGGAAGCGCCTAGATGACAAGGAAGAACATCACTGGGAAGACTCTGGGGACGCACCAGGGGATTTGCAGCACGGAGCGATGTACGCTGACATCTGCGTCGCAGCAGTCATGCTAGCGACTCCAGCATTTAAACTTTTCATATACAGCAACCGGTGGGTTGCTCAGCTGCAATTTACCGTTAGGCTGCTGGGAGGAGCGTGGGCAGAGCCGGGAGGCAGGGGACCCTCGGCTGAAAGCCTGAGCTAATTCTGCAGTGAAGATAAGCCCTCGGATAGAAATTCTTCAAAGGGATGTGACTAGGCAGACTGTGACCACAGGGGTCTCGAAGCAGGCAATCAGTCCCCTCTTTAATAAATAGAAGAAGATACAAGACGGTCAGGGAAGAGTATACTTCTTAAATGTGCTGGAGAAACAAGGCTGAAATATCTCATTACGGGTCTGCAAGGCGACAGAGGTTTTTGAAGATGCGGTAGTGCCCGCGTAATCAAACAGGAGCAACTGTGCTGGTCCTGCCCCGAGGCTTGTGCTCTAAACTATAACTAATGAGTGTAAAGGCACTGACAAAAAAAAGGTTCCACAGAATCTCTTTTCTAAGGCCTTTGATTTTACTGGAACATGCACAGCAGTAAAATTCACATAGCCAACAGGAAAGCCATGTCCTGGCCTGACCCTGCCACAGAAAACAGCAAAACAAAGGGGCAGGGGTTTGGGGGTCACGTTTGGGGAGGATCCATGATTCAGCATGTCAGTTTACTAAATCTCCTCTAATTTGTCATGTAATAAGGGAGCGGGGTAAACACCTGCAGCCCCAGGCTGCTGCTTCATTGCAAAAAGGTATGGCCCAGACAGTGATGAGCGTCTAAAGAATAAATGACTCTCAATTAGGACAGTAGGTCAGAAAGAGCAAGATGATTCATACCCAGGACATACTCCAACCATCCACAATAACACTCAGCAATTCTATACAGTTTTACGTCTTCAAAGCGTCCGCAAACACCCTGTTCTCTCAATGGTACTGGCAGGTAACAGGCAGCGGGGCTTGAAATGCGCACTCAAGACCTGCTAATTCTTGGAGTAATTGAGCTAAGCTGGGAAGAAATGGCTTCCACTGTCCCTCCAGCAATAGGAAGGAACGAGACAGCTCTGTCCTGGTCACAGCATGCCACTGTTGGTCTAGAAATCAGGTTCACACCCTGAAATTAATAAATAAGGTACCCAGAATTAATAGCCTCTTTTAGAGAACTGGCTGTACGCAGTTTTCCCAGGAGTAAGCAACAGGTCATGACAGATGGGGTTTAGGAGTGCTTGGCTCCTAGGTCAGCACCCTGACAATGCCTCCGCTCAGCTGTGCAAATCGTATTTTACTTGCTTGACTGTGAGTTGCTGGGCAATGGGATGTAATTTTCCATGCTTGCAGTTGGCGCCCGGTTTTACCTTGACTTGCATTTGACAGTGCAAGCTCCGTCAACATTGTTTCATCTCTTAGAAAATAGTAATTAAGAAGCCTAGACGATAGGTATGTATTAATACCCAAGAATTCAATGGCCGGCTCTAACCTAGTCACCACAGTTTACTGTGCTGCAACAAAAAAATGTCTTTTCTGGATTTACCTGAAGACTGGGACATCAGAAAAACTCAGGGATGCCAGACATTCATTTGGTTGACTTTGATCTCTCTGAAGACAAATCTTTTAAAGTTTAGATCAAGGAATCTTTTAATGAAACAAAGAAATCGTGCCACTTGTATCAGTTCCAGATATAAATAAATCAGCTAGAAATAAACAGGAGCAAGGCAAACGTAAAGGAGACAGCCACACTCTGCAATGTCAGTCCAAAGTGACTGTCTGATGGATGATAATATGGCTGGCTCCGAAAAAAAGTCAGAGTTTAAAAGTCTTGCTGCCAGCCATCTGGCAAATCTTCCAAAATATATTGCAGTAAAACTTCACTGAATTGCTACCTTTTTTGCATCTCCTTCTACCAAGACAGTCTATTTACTTTTTAAGCGTAGTGAGGATTTTGAAATCTCTACTAGGACTCTCTCCTTAGGGACTCGTTAGAGCCCTCCCCATAGCCAATTCATTGTTCCTTCCCTCCGCTGGTCTGCCATATATGCATAATCTTCCCAAAGTAAAGATGCTCTTATACACTTAGGGGGTCACTAAAATACCGAGCGCATCTAACTCTGTTCAGGCTGCTGCAGACGCACCGGCTGTTCCCAGCTCATAGGTGCCGTTCCCTCGCGCTGCAAGGGAGGCAGAGGTTTGCAGCAGCGGGACTTATAGCACATCCATCCTCTTGCTCCAGAAGCATCATTACTTCATACTTGGAACTGAAGGGCAACATTTCATACTTCTAAACAGTATAGGGCTTATTTTCATAACTAATTTGGACTCTGTACCCCAGAAAGCAATAGTAAGTATTACCACTAGCCATTTCCTAATAATCTGTAGCAACATAGAGCGATAAAAATTTATGATCACTTAAAAAAAAAATCCCTTTCCATTCTACGAAAATTAAAAATCTCTTTACAGAACAGGCTGCCCTGCTGAATGTTAATTAATTTTTTTTTCCCTGTTTCATCAGCTCCTCCCACCTGGTCCATCATCAGCTGTAATCGAGCCCACGACCCTCCTGAATTGCTATGAAGCATAATGGCTTGTGGCCATAGTACTGAGAGTACCAGAACGCAGATAACCCTCTGACATGCCGTCTGAGAGGCAGCTGGAGATCCTATCTGGTGACCAGACACTCCTGGGTTGTAACGTGGACTCAGTAAAAGCTATTTTCAGCTTAAATGATCTTTGATACTGAAACTAGAGTTAAGCTGGGTGGTGAGTGGAGGACATCATCTGCTCTGAGAAGTAAACCAAGGGAGAAGGGAGAGGGAGAAAAGTAGGAAGATAACAAAGGAGAGGGACTCTTTAGGGAGGGGAATTAAATTGAAAACATGCACTGATGGAAAAAGGAACACGGGAAAAAATATGTTGTTGCATCTCCCCATCGCTACTGATCAGGTCTTTGTCCCCCTCAACTGCCAGCCATGTTCATCATTTGTAATTCTCAACCTTCTTAGATAGATGGGGCTAAGCAACAAAAGCTGTCTCTTTGCAGCCTTCAAGCTTGTCTCACCTTTGTTACAGCTCGGTTTAGTCATTCTTAGTCAAATTGGTTTGGTTGTTAATATGGGCTTGATTTTAATTTCACCATGTACAGCAGTAACTTGTTAACAAGCTGCTCCAGGAGATCTTTACAGGACAGTGGAAAGCAGGGAAAGGAAATAATTACAGCTTTTCCACCTACGGTAGTCTGCTTCAGGGCAGGTATAAATAGATCCATAAGTGTTTGTTCACTTAAAAGCGAGTTCAGCCTAACTGCTTTTTCAATTGCCAGCAGCAGAATTGATGGTTTGTTTTTTTTCTTAAAAATGAGGGCAAAGATCATCTACTAAATATCACCCTCCCTTCCTCCAGACCGCAAGTAGCATTTAAAAAGTTTCGGAATTTTTACCAAATCCAGATGTCAGGTGTATAAAAATACAGGTAATTTTTCAAAGCCATTATATTTGTTTGGGAAAGGAAGGCTAACTGGATCAGGGAACTCAATTCAGCTTCAGAACTGAGGAAATTAATGAAAAAAATAATAATTCGCATCTTGTTCACTTTGGTGCATCCAAAAAGCTCTGGACTGATTGATGCAAACAATAACTCCCCTTGGAGTCCCAGCACAAGTTTTGAGACAGCACTTGCTAAGAGTGTCTGAAAACGCCCCGTTTCTTGTCTGTAGGCAGCTGAAGAACAGAGCGGGCACAACACAACGCCCAGCTGGGATGGGACTGGGGTCCCAGCAGGTCGGGGCGGGGGGACGACTGATCTGCGAGCAGGGCCCCTGCTTCCAGCTCGAGCATCCCAGAAATAACCTACCTAATTCCAAGAAGGTTAGGAATCCTCTCCTCTGGGCCCAGGGCACCTTGGTGTGGGAGGAAGAGGAGCCCAGCGTGGGTGGCCCACCCGGGGTGTCCTGGACCTCTCTCCTGGAGCGGCACTCCTGCAGCTCCGGAGCCCAAAGCCCTGCTGACATCCACCTTTCCCTGCATGAAATTGTTTAAATAAACTTCCCCGCTGTGGGCTCGCAGAAATGCAATAAATATCATTTATGTAGTCTCCTCGGTAGCTCTGCTAATGGGCCGGTTATAATGGCATTATAAGGGCTTTCTAGGCAAATTTGCTGTACTCTGCCTCTGGCCTCGCGTGTTAAAGCCTCACCTCGGTGCGCAGTAATAGCCCGTAAGCGCACAAAGCACGTACTCTGCCACTGCCTATTGTTCAGGCTACAGGTACTATATTTAACTGAACAATAGCTAATAAACAAAAGACATTTTAAGTGGTTTGTGGTGTCTGCTGAGCACCAGCTGCCCTTTTTGTGTTGTACTGTGTCTTCAGTCCTGATGCTTAGGTCTCCTGGGTCCCATTCAGCTGCAAAAGCCCAAAGCTACAGTGAGAGGAACAAACTAATCTGAGGGGGAAATAAAGCAATTGATGGCTCATAAAAGCAAAAGGGACAGATATTTGAAAAAGGATTAAAGCAGAACAGATTCAAATCGAACTGTGAGTCCTACCGCAGGAGTGCTGTAGAAGCAGCGAGTTCCTCCGCGTTCTTCCACTCGTGCCCCAAGCCAGCCAGCGTCACAGGTGCCAAGACTCAAACCTGCGATTCCAGGTAGCGTTAATAAGGTTTAGATCTGAATTAAACCACTCTCCTGCACGCCCGGGGATGCGATTCAGACCTCTGGTCTTGTGGCGTGCAGCAGCTCTGGCTGCTTCAGGCGGTGCTGAAGCATCTGGAGGTGAAATTTGTGGGTCCCAGCCCAAAGCGCTGGGACGGGACCTCTGTGCAGCCGAAGGAGGTGAGGTCTGCTGGAGTCTGCAGACAGCCCGAGGGAGGGAAGGAGCTGCTCCCAGGTCTCCCATGGGGAGCTGACTCCAGAATCTCCTGTTTTGAAGGCAGCAATAGCACAAGCCCCCGGCCAGCACAGGGATCTGTGCATGGCTCTAGGAGAGGAGGACAAGAGGCTGAGCCCACTTACCCGAACCCCCACCTTCCCCCTGGAAGGGCAGCGGATAGAGTCAGATGCTGCTCTTCAGGGGAAAGAGGGCCCCGGGACTGGCTCAGACCCCCCTGTGACAGGGGGGTCATTCCTGGGGCTGGTAGGGACCCCCTCCGCACCCCAGCTGGGGCTGTCACCTCCCGAGTCCCTCCTCTCTCCCCAAGGCAGCGTAAGGAGGCCAGCGGAAATCTGAAGTAGAGAGATTTACTTTACTCAAGGATTCCTATTCAAAGCTACAGCTATTGACAGATTTTTTTTCTATTCCTACACTCAGTGGGAGGAAGCTGATAGTATTTATTAAGCTGATCTCAGGCACTAAAGCTCGATCCTAACTCCAGATACACAGGCAATCATCAGAGCCTGTTGTGTCTGCATGAATATACTAATCCCAACTCTGCTTTCTGAATACACAAAGCGATGTATAGGACCATTCATCTGTGATAGAGTCTTCTAGATGGCTGCAGAGGGCAAGACAGTATTTATAATATGGAAAACTCTATGGCAAGCTATTTTAGTACCTTAGGATCATTAACATTTTTGAATGTCTGAGAAGCTGCTAACGTTTGTAAGACTTTACAACCAAGATCCATTCTTCCAAAAGGAGAAAGAGCTCGTATTTTTCACATACACTTCAGATATTGATAATTTTCTCATTTTCTGATATGACAGGGCTTGGGGATTTTTTTCCCCGCTGAGACAAGATGACTGACAGAAGGAGATGAGAATTTCTCATAAAGAGAAGCAATGCATTTTTACACAGCCGAGGCTGGAAGAAAGCAATAATTGTCCTAATACGCAGGCACGGTTCTCCAGAACGGCTGATGATTTATTTCAAGAGACACTGCTGACAAAAATGCCAGGCATGTCTTCCCAAGCCAAGATGCAAGCCGAGGTTGGTTTGAACAAACCCTCGCCCCTCTGCCCGCCTGCCGTGCTGCCGTTCGGTGGCAAAGGCATCGCGGCTGGTCTGGGACGGGTGCAGTGCCAGGCTGGGAGACCCCGTCCCCGATGGACGTGGATCAGCAGAGCTTCACCAACACCTCTGCCATGGCGAGTCCGACCCGCTGTCACAGAGGTGGCACTCGGCACATGCTTCGTTCAGTTTTAGGGTCATTCTCAGTGGATGCTGGGGTGCTTGGAAGCCCCGGGGAGCTTTGGGCAGAAATCAGAGCTGCTGCTGCTGAACGCCTCTGGGCTCTGCTTTAAAAAAACCCAAAACCCCCCAAACCAGAGAAGCTGCCTCCAACACTTGGGCCAGCATAGAGCCTGGGAGCAGCAGCGATGCCCGTCCTCAAGGGTCACCACCACTTCTGTTCTCCTACAGCGGCTGAGCAGCTTTGCTTTCTGCAGGGCTCCTCTGTAACCATCAGGCTTTTCCCAGTGCTTAGCCAGGCCTTGCAGTGGCTGTAGCTGTTTCACTGGTGCACACAAGCCAAAATTTACCCACCTCTACCTGTTTTCCTCCCAGCCTCCTCTTCCAGCTGTTCTCTGCCTCCTCTCACTATCTGCATCTCATGTTCTTCTCTGCTGTTCCTAATAGCTTTTATCTATGCCAAGTCCCATCCTACTCATCTCTCATTAAACCCCAGACCTTTCGCAGAGCTTTTCTGTATTGATCTCCCAGCCAGCTTTTGTCTCTTTGACATCTAGGTTCTCTTTGTTTGTACTTTTCTCTCTGGATCTGGGAATAATTCTGCTTCTATTGATGTTACTGGATCCAGATCCTGATATTTTATTAAACTCCTTGGGGTAGGGATCACAGCTTTCAAGGGATAGATGTGTATCTTCTGCTTTGCAGATACGATGGTGGCTATGACTGCTCCCTGCACCAGCAACAGCCAGGGTGTCGCGAAAACCTCAAGAGGCTGATGCGTATCATCACAAACAGTAGGAATCTTATCCTGTGCTAGATACTGGCTTGAGAGAGACATTACCCCTGGCAGATAGCAGCTCCAGAGAGACATTTTCCATGGCAGCTCTGCCCAGGAATAGATCCTGACTTCACCTAAGAGAAGAGCAGGAGCTGGTTGTACAGGGTTGTGCCACTCGGTGGAGGAGAGCGTGACCTGAGCGAATGGGGTAGGGGTGGCCTCTGCTATACCCGTGGTGTATCTACCTTCTCCTGATCCTTTTCTGATGGCACGTTGTGCTCTCCTGCAGCCTCGGATCAGTATCTCAATAGAAAGCTGCGGATATGAGCAGCCCCTGCCGGCAGCGAGCGCTCCCCAGAGCACGAGGGGTCCGGGAACGCACGCTCTAAGCAGATCTCTTATTTGGAAAACTAGATGGTACTGACTATTTATAAACCTAAGCTTAGAGCAAGGCAAGACCAGCTGGAAAATATGCCACCGTGGGTGAGTGAAGGTGCTTAGTTAGGAGCAGAGCATTGGAGGTTTTCAGCCCCGAATTACAGGGCAGCAGTGAGCAAGCAGCTTTGCTTTTTCTTTTTCCCCTCCTACTGATTTAGTCTGGAAGCATTTCAGAGGGCACTTTTTCCTGTTATATGGTGATAAAACCCTGGGCTCAATAACTGAGATCTGCTGTCTGGCATCAGAGCAATACAAATAACAATAAAAGAAACAAAATAGTGGTGAGTCAGGCTGGTTTCAACTTGGAAAAACATCAGTTATCCTTATTACTCACCAGCTCTGTCGTCTCCTCTGGGGGACTCTGCCAGCCACCAGCAAGTCTGCAGTCTACGAGAGGCTGTATTTAGCTCAGGCCCTCCTAGAAATGGTTTTCCCGGGGGTTTCAGTAGGTCAGCGGTTGCGTACCCACATCATCAGGACCGTGAGCGCAAGCAGCCTTTTTGCAGAGCAAGAGACATTTTGCAGCTGAGCCCAGTGGGACCACGGGGCCGTAGACCCGACGCGGCATGGAGGGGCCACAGCCCAAGGCAGGGTGGACAATCCTTGAGGCCCATGTCTTCATCTGGGTGGAAAAAGCAGGGGAGGGAGCCTGGTGGGGGGCTACCCCTGTCCCCAACGCTGGCTGTGGTCGCCCATGGGCTCCTGAGCGATGTGCAAGCCACGGCTCTGTCGTGCCCTGCAGAGCATCATCACAACACGTCTGAAACATGCACAAGGGGCCAAGTCCAGCTGGAAGTTGATTTTTGCTATTGAGATTTGTATTTATTAATTTCTAGCCCATTTGCTTTCTTTTGGCACCATTTTTCTCTGCAAGTGAAAAATTTACCCTGAATCACAGCTTGTTATTTCCACTTGTCAAGATAAAGGTTAATGAAATACCAGTAACTGCATCACAAATCTAGCTCTGTATCTATCATAGATTTTATATGGCATATTATACTGCATAGCCTATGCTTAGAAAAGGCTCTGATTAAAAAAAACCCCAAACTGTCAGAGGTCAAGAAATTCACAGTTAGAGCAGCTGAGCCTCTGCCCTTCACTCCTCACCTCTCGCCTGTAGGACAAGGAAAAAGCCCTCCCGCAACTGGCACAAATGAGTGTGGACCGAGATTTAATCCAACACATGAGATTCTGCAGGACTGTGGTATTTAAACAGCATTTTCCATTGTCTGCCTCTGGATAATGGTTACTTGGATATTTATACACTATGTAAATAATATAAAAATTACATCTATCATATAATCGTAGAATATCTCCAGTTGGAAGGGACCCATAAGGATCATTGAGTCCTATAAAAATATATAGGATTTAGAAGCAACATAATGCTATTTTTGACATATAGCTGTCTTAAAAGAGATTTGCACCAGAGGCACAAAGAGAATTTTACATACTTGCTGCAGAGAGTTTCTCGTGCCCTGAACGTGAAACCAGGGCTGGCAGAAGGATGCACCGCGAGCTGCTCTGTGCCCTGAGACTCGGCAGTCAAGACAAATTATACAGTGACAACCCTCCCTTCGAGATTTGCGGGCACAAGATCAGACCCCAAATTAAATACTTGGAAATACAGAAGATGCACCCGCTCAGCAGCACGTCGAGCACGTGAGCTTTCAGGAAGGAAGGGAGGAGCTGCTTTGTTTTCTTCCTAGGGAAGGCCGGCGACGGATGGGATGAGTGTCGGAAGCTGCCATTTGGGATGAGTCAGGAGATTGGCATGGGGCGGTTTGCATTAATACCGGCTTGAACGCATGCCAAAGAGGATTTCCAAAATTCACAGCCAGTTATTCCTTGTCATAGGGTTAAAAAATCCTATAGCCTGTTCTTCCACTCCAAGGCATGCAATCAAAAGCCTGCGGAGATTATTCTGGGAAGGTTTGTTTGTTCTGTAAATATGTTTTTAAAATCTTGAATACAGATGACTAAGTTTAAAAAAAACCAAACCAACAACCCAAAAACTTCTAACAGAGCAAACCCTCTCACAGAGAGTCTTTTCCCTCCTCCAAGGTGGATTAAAAAGCATTGTTATGAAATCCCAGTGCAGATTTTATGATGGGCTAAATCAAAATGCTTTGGAGTTTTTGGAATTCAGATCTGAAGTTCATCGTTTCAGCCCATATGCTCCATATAAAAGTAAGATAAAGAAAGAGATGTACTTTTTCTTCCTTTTGATATGCAAAGATTTAGATTAAATACTTACTTTCCAATTTGCTTTTTCAGTAGAAATTCACTAGAGATCCTATCGAACATGAAACACCCCGTGAAGCCTGAGGAGCTCCTGAAATGATGGATGACATCAAGAGCCAAAAGAATATGTACAAAGCATTTGAAGAAAGAGATCCTTAATCACTCTGTGAAGCCTGTTGATTTGTTGCCATCTACTTAACTTAAAGCTTGTGTTGTCATATATCTAACTTTAAATTTTAATGAACCATTTGGAGAAAGAAAATCTCCGTGAAAAAAATCAATCCTGTTCCTTCAGCTGAAGTGTGAGCAATAACACACTTCATCGGATATTCTCAGCAAGTCCCTCGTTAAAACAGTCGCACCAGATGAGATCTAATTTTCCTAATATTTACAGGCTACAATGCAAGAAGGAAAATATTTAAGATTTCATGTATTCCTGAAGAATAGTAAAAAAAGCAGTGCAAGCTCCCCCCCTTGGTTATTTGCTAGACCTCTTTCATTTACAAGTATTTTACTGTTGAATTGAATATCAATACTATATTTATTTTTTTAAAAACCTTTTGCCCACTAGATGGCTGTAATTGTTATGGCCATGCTTAATTTTTGGTATCAAATTCCCACCTTTAACAAAGTCTATTCTTCCTTTTTGTTATTCCGTAGTATATGCTTTCAATCTCCCGCGTGGCATTTGAAGCGATGGGCTCCTCGCTTTACAAATTTCAGCTGTTTATAGAAAATTTAGGTGTTCAAAATGGCTACTGCAATGGGTTTGTATCATGTCTGAGGCACAGAAACCCACCACCATTTTGGAGGATAAAGTGGGAATTCATTTTTCATTATTGAAAGAAATACTTCGTTTTCTGCTCGTACAAGGAGCGATCAAAGACTAAGAGCCCTTCGGACAGGCTTTTCCGATAGCATGCCATTTAATGCAAGCAGCTTGTGATTACTGTTATATCACAAAAATCTTGCAAATCTGATGGACGAGAGCCCAGAAGGCAGGATTGAGCATCTCCTGTGTCCTAGATTCAGTAGAGGAGCTGATGTGAAAAAGAAGCAGGATCTGCTGGAAGGAAAGCTCAAACGATATACCACAGAGAATACAATTTCCCTGCTGTTTGCATAGGCTCTACTCCAGGAGGAGTGGGTCTGCGTAGTGAATTTGCACAGCGTTTGCTGGCTGCAGTTCCCCGTGGCTGCACTTTTCCAGAAGCTCCACCTAAAGGGAACGACCACATAGGCTCAGGTGCAGAGAAAGACTTTCCTGATTCAGCTAGCGAGCGGGAGAGTAATGCTTCATCTAAACAGAGCCGCCTGAATATAAACATCTACAATGTGTTTGACAGCTCTTGACTACGAGATACATGGAAAGGGAACTGGCTGCCTTCTCACTTTTGAAGTCAAACACAAGTTTTAAGCAGTATGCAGAAATATTCGTAGCATCTCTCCGCTAAACATGAGCCTGGGTGGATTCACCGAGGCATTGCCAAAGCCCCTCAGCGTGGTGCGTGGTTCTGCTAGCGGCTTTGCAGCCCCTGCCCCCCTTCAGCTTGCAGATAAATCTGCCCTTAATGGGAATTACGTGTTATTCGATGAGGAGTTGGCGTCCCGGTTCAGTACTGCACCGAAGGGGGTGATCAGGATCCGTCAGGTTTCGTAAGACTTAAGTGCAACTTCTCAATTAAGTGTCTGTGAAGAGGGTTTGCTCAGCCGGGGCCTCGTAAGCAGCTTGAACGGAGCAGTGCCTTTGCCTTGGTTAAAAGCCCCGCACCAATAAAGAATGCACACCCAGCACTGCAGTTCTGCAGATATTCTGGAAGAGAAAGGACCTCTGGCATAGGAGGTGCTGTAATAAGATTTGCTTTAGAAGAAATTCAGGACTGCTGTAGTGCGCCAGTTTAATATCAGGCAAGTAGATAATTTCATTTATCGCTCGCTCTTGCAGAAATACCACGTCAAAGCGCTCGGAGGGTACAACTGCAGTCAAACCAGCGTGCCCCCCTGCTTTAACTGTAATTCTTCCTACTTCAGTATAATTAAGCATGTACTTTCTGCACGTGTACAAATAGGTCCGTGCCAGAACGAGAGCCTTGTGCACTGTGGGTGGGTAAGCCAGACGCTGGGCGCACCGGAGTCCCTGCTTCTCCGGATGGCAGCACCAGGCGTTGTCCTCGGCCCCACCTCTGACCCAGCTGCCTTATCGCCGTGGGTGTGTGGGTCAGGTTTGTCGTCTGCCCTTCCTGGTGCATGCAAATCCAGCCTACCTGGGTATTGGAATCAAGTTCATTGCCGTGCTAGCTGAACACCTTAGAAGGTGACGTTAATCAAAAAAAGAATAATGAACTTTCAGATTCACCAAAGTTGGAAGTTAGGGACAAAGTGCTCAAGTAAAATGGCTCTCGTTCTAAACCGGTCCTTATTTCTAAGGCTTCTGCATCTACAAAACAGGATAAAGTGTTTTTTATTCTGTAGCAAAACACTTTGAGACTAATGGATGATAAGAGCTAGGTACTGCTCAGGAAGATGGAGATCTTTTTTACCCTCTCTTCCTATTCCCTTGAAAGTAATTCCTGCCACCCTTTGAAACAATCTGAGTAAGTCCCTAAAACTGAAGACACTTCTTCGAGATCCTCTGACTTGCTGACTTTTCTGTCTTTCTGCGTCTACGGCGAATCTTGCTGAACGGGTTTAACCAAAATAATCTCCGTGCAAACATTCTGCAAAGAGATCAATTCCATATCCCGTATCAAACATCCTACTTGGAGCCCACTGAATAAATGGATGTCTTTGCTATAAGATTATAAACCAGAACTACATGTAGCATCGTAACCATATAGATTTGAAATACTTCAACTTTCAGCATAGGAGTTTTCAGTATTGTAATAACAGCAGTATAAATAGCCACATTTTCTGAGCGTTGCAAAGGACAAGTGATTAAGGCCAGCATCCACACCCGAGTAGTTTGCTTTTTGGTGCCTAATCAAAGACTATCTGGAGCAGACTACGAAAGGTGCGGAGTGCCTGAGGCTCCCGTTAAACTGTGATGGACTTGCGGATGCTTTGTATTTTCTGGTAATCACTCTGGAGAGATTTTAAGCTGTGCAAACTGCAAGATCATTTGGAATAAGAGAAGCTCGCTTGCGGAGAGGATAAGGCCGGTTCAAGACCACGGCGCCCGCTCCTGCAGGTAGCAGAGCTCCCTCCGAGCTCCGCGCCGTCCCGGTGGAGCGCACCCTTCCACCGGCTCGCCTTCCCAAAGCAAACCACATACCGCGGGGATTTGCTGGGTAAACAACGAGTCACCCCTGCAATATCAGTGCCGGCGAGAAAAAGAGGAAGAGCTGTAATAAGTGCTCCTCACCTTGTGTAACCCACCGCGGGAAGATGCTCGGGTATTTGGGAGGGTGACACACCTGAGACCCTTGCTGTAGACTGTGCCGGAGAGTTGTCTGAATTGTGATAGAGATCTCCAGCTGGGAGTCAAAGGGCTGGAGGAAGCCGTGAAGGCTGAGAGCAACCAGGTTGGGTCAGATGGCTGCTTGTTTTTTCAGGCTGAAGCACGTTAGCTCCCGGGTCCGGAGCCAAAGCCCCCCCGGCCGGTGGAAAGGCTCCAGCCGGCGTCCTCAGGGGTCGGACGGGGCCTCGGAGCGGGTCACACGCTTTCTGAGAAGGGACGTCTGTCACCTTCATTAATCTTATCTGGGGATTGCTCTGAAACAAAGCGTTTTGTGAGCCTGAACAAAAACCCGGGGAACGCTCGGCGGCGAATTCTTTTGCACGCTCCCTTTTTGTTTTGTATGATTTCCAACATTTCTGGCAAAAACATTTCCTCTGACTGTTTTCCTTCTAGAAACAGCCTCTTCCAGACAGGGCTGCTCTGCCACTATTTAGCTGGGTAGACACGAGGCTATTTAAAACACAGAGCTGGAACATTAGCAAAAACACTTGTCTCATTCCGAGACAAGCAGGGAAGGGGAGGGTGCGCATCGCCGGGGTGCAACCTTGCTCGTCCCCGGGAGGTTTATGCCTGCGTCATGCCGATTTGTGCTGAATTTAAGGCTTCTGGGGATGGAGTCTGTGACAAAATCTGACAAGATTTTTTAGAAGCCGCTAGCTCACAGCCTTGAGTATTTATGATGTTTGGCTGCTGGCTCTCGCGCACTCTGCGGTCAGCAGTTTAATTATTTACCAGGCTATATACAGCACCATTCAAGCAGCAACCATCAAATCCAACATTTTGATAATGTGAAGGTAATTGGGTTATTTTTTTTTTTTTCTTCTCCCACCAGCTCAAACCCCCTATTCTACTGGGAGATGCCGAGTCATAGCTCTGCTGGATTGGCTTCCCGCCACCTCGCTGCTCCTTTAAAACCCCATACCTCCCATTGAAGGAACTCGGTGTCCTGTTCGCCAGGAGGACGTCAATGTTTCTATGGAAACTCTTCCCAAAGATTCTCGCTCTGCGCTGCCGCTGCTGCGTATTGTATGACCGGCTTTGTACACTGCAATTCATTATCGAGGCTGTGACGAAAAGGGAGCAGCTTTCTGCCCGAAGGGAAAAAGCATTAAAAAAAACCAAAAAACAAAACCCCAACTAAAAAAGCCCACCTTAATATTAATAAAATAAGCCACTAAAACCAAAGGTGCTAAAGCTGTTTGGTATTTGAGTTATGAATGGAATCTGCTTGCCTGTGCTGCTTGCGATGAAAAATACCCTTTCCTGAATAATTAGCTCAGCTGAAGAAGCTTATAAATTCTACGTAAGGTCCTTTTTCTTCCAAGTAGCTAGGGGAAAATTTTCCACCCCTCCCCATTACAATCATGATGATGGATGAGTGTCACATAGGTAACAAATGGGCCCAAACAGGAATCTTGTGCCTGAACTGCTTTGAGCACAGGGGAGGCTCAAACCCAGGCTCAGATTTCACATTTGAATTAACGTCTGTGAAGGGGACGCAGAATTAATAGGCTGAAGGAAGATTCACATTAATTTCCCATTTTCCTCAATAACAGGAAATTACTGGGACCAGCAGAGAAGGCGTTGATGGCGTTTACGTACGCATCCCTTACTAATTATGTCCAAAGGTGGCCGGATCCCTAACCCTTCTGCAAACAAGCACCAGGTATTACATACTAGGAAGGCAAAAGGTCTGGATTTTGTTCCCACTTCTATCGTAGATTTGCTGTTATTTTATATACAGAGGTAACTGTTCACTTTGAAAGTCTGAATTTTCTAGGTGCTGGTCTGAAGGAGCCTGGGACCTGGATTTCAGTAGGGCTGGGAAACCTTAACTCCCGCTGGAAGCAGCAACAGGCTGTCGGCATCTCAGGAAATCAGATTGCAGGTGTCCCAGAGCAGATACCCCCAACCCAAGGTACTCAACTAGTGACACTTGCAGAAGGGCAACCCCTTAACCCAGCAGCAGTTTGAGATCTCTTGAAGAAAAACATTACATTCAGCTACTATGCTGGGAAACGGCACCGAGTAAGAACTTGAGTAAAGACGAGGATGAGAGGAGACAAGTATTTTATTTTTAAACCTTATGAATTTCTGAGTAGCTCTGCTTTGTCACTTTCCTAGGTAGGAAGGCAGGGTTGGGAAAATAGGAATTTCAAACTCTGCTAGCTCCCTGATACTGTGCTAAAGACTTGTATTACCTTTAATTGATGTTTCTGAGTGCATCCTCATTGATTTACTCCAGCCGCGCTCTTTATGCGGAGAACATTCTATTCTCGGAGCGTAATCTAGACCCATGCAAACAATATGGATGTTTCCTGATAACATAATTTAGAAAGAGGAGATGTAATTACTGCCTATGCTGAATACACAGCATCTCTGTGCTTGCCAGTGCACTGTGAACCCGTGACCCCTTTCGGAATCCGTATAGGGAGAGACTCCCAAATCCTTCAATGTGGTTCTCATTTTGCTGAAAGCCTTTTCCATCTTATTAAATATGCTGGTCCTTGTGCCTTTGATTTTAACTTCCTAACGATAGCTCATGCTGAAATTATTTAGAAGGCTCTCAAAGGCTCTTACAGTGAAATTCAGGGATCATTCCTGCGGAAACGTGTCTATTCGTGGAAGAGGGGACAGCAGCAATGTGGGCATCTGCTGCAGAGGAATGGGGAGGGGGCCAGGCGAGTTCTCCCTGGGGTAGCTTGTTCTTTTAAGAAGTGCAACGAAGCAGGTTCTTGCTTTTAAGGACTTCTCTTAAATACTTGAAGGGGAGGCTGGAACTCATCTGACCTGCTCCAGAAAAAAATCTGCTTGCCTATACGGAGTCCAATTGCTGTGATTTAAGATGAGTAGTTAGAGTGCTTTGGTCTTATAAATCATCCCATAAGCACTATGTTTCATTGTCTTCTCGCTGATGGAAGGATATATAGGGTGAGACATTACAATCTGAATTTTCATCTCCAGGGTCAAATCTATCTCAGCTCAGTAGTGGCTGGAAAGCATTGCCCTGTAGTGGGGTTTTATGTGAAATAAGCACGTGTCCCTCCACTGCACGGTCAATTGAGATCCATATCACAGAAAAATCACCACTGTAATTGCTCCCTGTATCAGCTGCCTCAGGGAAAAAAAAAAATTAAAAAAAAATAATCAATCACTGCATTGGCTCTGGAGACTCAATAACTCTCCTCTCATTTAGAGAGTGGTCCCTCCTGAACACTTTTCCACATTGCAAAGCCACCACATAATGGAACAATTCAGCTCAACTGACAGCCTTGGCTAAAATAGCCCCAGAGCTGCATGGGGAGATAGGAGAGGTGTTGTAGGTTACCACCGAGGTGCTTGGCAGGACTGTCAGCGGGAACCATGCCCACACTAAAAAGAGTTTTTCAAATGACTTCAGCGAGACCAGAATTAGCTCGTAAGCCTGATGCAACGATCCAGTGCAAAGCGCTTTTGTATTTTGAGTTCCTGCTCATCAGGTATTGGCTTCTCCCCATATTGTGCAGCAGCAGTGGCAGCTTTCCTGGTGGAAATGTTAATGGTTAATGAACGGGTACAGGTCGGGTCTGGGACCTCCTGTTAGAGCAGAAGCCCCAACTCTGCAGTCTGTTTCCTTGCTGGCACCTGATGGACCCTAAATTTAATTTGCCCTGTGACCCTGGGTAAAGCCCAGCTACAGCTAAAAAGCATTTAGTCTTTAAAACTCTTTAAACATGGCCCTAATTAGGTCTTGAGAACCAAAGGTGCATATTGCAATTAGACATCAGTATCTGGATTGGACATGGGAGGAGCAAAAGAGTTCAGCAACCATTGGGATTGAGCGAGAGCAAGGAGACCAACTTCAGGGAAAACAACAGCAACCAAATACGTTGTGAGCCAGCAGAAAATACAAGAAGAGAGGAACCAGTTGACATAAATGAGGGTAAACACTACTGGCAGCGTTAGTCTTTTAGTCTTCATACTGCTACATATCCTCCCAAATCCCGAGTCTGGTGGGACCAGACAACCCAGAGGGTTTGGTTTAAAACAAGTTCAGGTTAATTCTGCAGAATTAGCATGGGTGAGACTAAACTGTATAGCTCGTGACATAACAATGATACCCTGTTCATGCTAAGAAACCAAACCAAAGTTTAATCTGTTTTTTTTTTTTTTTTTAAAAAAAAAAAAGCTATTCTCTAATAAGGCAGAAGAGCAGATAAATCAATGACAGAGAGGAACTAGAGGTGAAAGTTGAGAAATATATATATAAATACATTAATTTTTAAACGTTTTAATTAAAAGTCACAGGAAAACCATTCACTGTGTACAGTTCCTGGGGTTTCTTTAAACAGGGAAAGAAGATTAAAATACTAATCTCCACTGATTTCCCTGCATAGCAGCAAAAATGAGTGTGGCTAGAAAGACTGACCTATGAGAAAAGATTAAGAGCAGCTAAATTTGTATGGCTTGGCTAAGCAACAACAGCGAACGAGGGACGCGCTGGCAGGGTGCAAAAACAGAGAAAATGGAGTATTATTTGGAAAGACAACAGAGTTAGGGGATGAAAATTAAAGAAAGGTCAGGCAGGACACTAGAAAAATGTCCTTTAAGACTCTAGCATGCATTTTAAATAATGAAAGCGATGGTACTCTGAAAATATTAGCACAGGGCTGAACTAAATGCTGGTGTGAGGATTGTTGGATGAGACCAGTGACTTTAAGCGCTTCTATTCTTGAGTTTCCAAAGCAAATCACCTTTAGAAAAGTGACAGCTCAGCTCGTACTATAAATCATTTCTTCTCCAGCTAGGCATCCAGCAGCCACTGAGCATTTCTTAAAATCTTGAGCAAAAAATAAACCACAAGGAACAATCCTGCGCTCTGAGGGAATGGACAAGCTAATCTAATACATCTTTGTCATCTCTGGTTTCCATGACAGTTGCATAATCAGACATTTATGTAAGTAGAGGTTTCCTCCTTAAATAGCAGCCTATGATCTCATGTGCACCTACGGTATAACCCATTTGAATGGAAATGACGTGCCAGTCATGTGTAAAACTAAATTTTTAATGCTTCTGTCTTATTTTTATTTATTTATTGTGGCAAATCAGCCTGGAGAGTACCGCTTACACATGACTAACTCTTCTTGTTGTGGTCTTCTTGTGGTCCAAAAATAACCACAGTCCCCAGGTCCGATGAACGGCCGGGCTCCACGCTTGCTCAACGATTCGGTATGAAAAGCAACTGCGTATTCCCAAATCCTGAGCCCAGTGCAGCGCCTGAATCAGCAGCCTTCAAGCAGCTCTAATCTGCAAAGGTTACCGGTTGCCCTCAGACACTGTTCCAGGTTTGCCAGGAGGTGGGAATTTCCTTGCCGTCTGCCTCCCACAAGGGGCTGGAGCGAGGGCTGTGGTGGGAGAGCTCCCAGGGTTTGTCTCGGCCAATTTGGGATTTCTCAGGGTGGGAGGAAAATGCCCAGGACAGCTCTGCTCCCACTGCAGAGACTTCCTCAAGGCTTCTCTGAGCTTGTGCCTATGCAGAGTATCATAAAGCAATGCCAAAAATACAGATGTCTTCCCATATGCGATATTAATTGAAATGAAGAAAAGCAGAACTGGTCTGTGAAATCTCAGTCCTACTCCCACCTAAGTTCACGTAATAAGAGTGAAATGCAAGCAAAAGTAACCGCAGTTAAACCTGCTTGCAAAAAAAATAAAAACAAACCAAAAAACCCCCAAACGTTTGAAAAAAAAATCAGCTACCTGGAAGAAGTGGCTTTTATCTAAAGGCTGCAGACATCAGCAGTCTAGGGAGTTGATCCCAGTAGACAAATAGTTCTTAAAATGGATGTTCTGGGGTATCAGCAACTCTTCAAAACCTGTTCAGAAGCTGTGTCCTGTTAGTTGATACTGAAATGTAAGTGGTCCTATTTAGACAGTCCTCTTAGTACTTTTTTTGCATCACTCTGCATCAGCCACTGTATGCAAAAATATCCCCTGAGAAGAGGAAAACAGGCAAGAAGAGAACTCTAATCCGTTCTGCCAGCCTTTGCAGCCTCAGATTTGTGGGGCTCTTGCCAGCCTCTAAATGTTGCAGTGCCTTCTCTCAAAGATCCTACTATTAGAATAACACAAAGTATATTATGGACTATTGTTCCCAATGTCAAACAATCAGCAAAAACATCTCCGCTTCCTCCTCAGCCTAATCTTCCTTCTCCCACTGAAGCTGATTTAGTAACAAAGATAGAGAAAATAGGGTGGATTGGGGTTTGCAAGTGATTGTCAATTGGATTTTGTAAACCCAGCAGTATCTCGGAGCAGGCTTCAATTTTCCCTGAACCCCCTGCAGCTCCTATTAGCCTCGATAACTGGTTCTAATTTTGGCCAGGACATTTGCCCAGATTTTTGAAGGGGGGGGGGGGGGTCGTTTGCTTGTGCAAAGCAGCTCCTACCTCCATGCAGCAAACATAGGCTGTGTAATGGCTTAATTACACCGAGCATTACTGCTCCGTATAGCTGGGCTCTGACGCACGTTACGTAACTGGATTGTTAATGCTTTTTATATGTTGGCGGAACTGAAATTAAAAGAGGAAATTATTCTCCTGATGCTCAACTCTAATCCCCATCTGTCTGTGTTTTTACTTTTCTGCACTTGCAAAGCTCCCTGATCAAAAGGTCTTGAATAGATTCCAGATTTCCAATTTAGTTTGCTTATGCAACCCAAAATATTATGGCAGTCTTTCCTGGGGGCGATTAAGCATATATTTTCAGTTCCTCCAATTCTCTCTGTTCCAAGAGTGCTAAAAATGGCATAAAGCTTCAGCTTGTTCCATACCGTTAGCACCACAAACAACTTTTTTAATTTTTTTTTTTTTTAAAGACTTTTAAAAAGATAGGAATAACCAAGAGCTTTGCAGAGAAGGAATATATTCTGAAAAAAAAATGCGTTTTGTTAAATGTCCCCCGTGCCTTGGCAAAAAAAAAAAGCAGGGAGTCTATACTGCGAGAGCTGCGCAGCCAAGGCAAACAACGGGGGACTAGACAGGCGAGGAGGCAGCTATGTCTTCAACAGCCAGGACAGATTCCTGAATCCAAACAA
This sequence comes from Haliaeetus albicilla, assembly GCF_947461875.1. Lineage (NCBI taxonomy): Eukaryota > Metazoa > Chordata > Aves > Accipitriformes > Accipitridae > Haliaeetus > Haliaeetus albicilla. The sequence continues at coordinate 36,617,574 of NC_091494.1, forward strand.
CCTGAGAGCTCTTTGGATCTAGACTTTTGCTTTGTCCCATCCTAAGGCTGAGCTTCGGCTGGACAGCTGGGAATAGAGCTGATCTTTCTTGTGGTACTTGGATCACACCCATCTGAAAATCGGCACTGATCTTTTTATCCATTTACTCTTCTTTCTCAGTCCCCAGCCCTTCGCCTGGCGCTAGAACTATGCGATCAGCAGCCGCTCTTCTTTCAGGGAACGAGGAGACTCCTTATGCTGGAAAATATCCCTTTTTACCCAAAGTGCCAATGAATAAACCCAAAGCACCGCTGCCACAGTTGTGTTTCATCATCCCTTCAGTTCCAAGCGCAGGATGGGAGCTGGCGCCGGCGGTGCTCATCCGTAACGGCGTGCGACGGCGCTGCGGCACGGGGGCAGATGGCAGGGAGGATGCTGGGTGCCGTTTGTGTTGGGTGTGCTGTTCTTAAAGACTTTTTTTTTTATATTAAATACAGAAGGAAAGTCTATTTACCCACGGCTGATGAGTGCCTGCTCGCATGGGTGGCGGTGCCTGATGCACCAGATAACAAAGCACGGGCCACCGGTACTGTGTTTGTGGCAGCTATTAAATGACCGCATCGTGGCGCAACTCTGGATCAAAAATTTGAATGGCACTTTTTCCAAACTTGGATTACGGAAGCTGTGGTTTAAGGCTGTTGCCGAATCCCAGAAGATACCGGTTTCTGGCTCAGCCAGGGCTTTGAGCCTTTCTGCTTTCCAGGATCATTTGATTTGAGAATCCAAGTGCTGCCAATCTCGCAGGTTTCAGGGAAACTCAGCACAGGAGATGCCCAGGAACTGACTGGGTGATCTCAGGGGAAGCCTCGTTGATCCCTACCTGCCTGGTTTTGCTGGACTCAGCTTCAGACCATCTCTGCTGACTGTTTTGACAAACCGCCAAACTCTACACAGAAGATACCCAGTCTGAGCTTTCCCTCCAGTGAGGTCTAGTCTTAAACATACCAACACGCTGGAAGCTTTAAACCAGAAAGCGTGTTGTAGAAATTACCACCGCAACAGAGACATCCAGCAAAGGGAATAGGGCTCAGACGTACGCGGCAAAGCGGCTCCGGTCGAATCACACGAGCCATTTATTATCTGTATTTCAGCAACACCCACAGGCTTTAGGCAGGGACCTGCACTCTGCATGTACAACAACATCCAAATATAGAGCAAGACGACAGTCCGTGCAACCACAAAGCTTCACTCACTGGAAAAGCATCCCTCCCTTCCCTGGCCTGGCAATAGTCCCTCCAGCCCCAAACTGGGGAGGATGGTGTAGGACAGCCTGTTCACTGGGGAGGAGCTGCTCCTGCTTTTACCAGAAATAGGACATTTTAAGGATGTTTTTAAAATGTTTTTAGCAGCATTGACAGATCCACCGGTTCTAGAAAGGCAGGAGGGTAATCATCTGCCAGAGCTGCTCAGGTTCCAGCTTTGGGGAGTATTTAAGCATATACTAAAAATCCCTTGTCTCTGGTTAAAGCAAAGCACGTGTTTAAATGCTTTGCTGAGCAGAGGTGGACTTAAGGACATGCCTAGCTTTAGGCATGTGCTTAACTACTTTGTAAAATTAAACTGAAGATAGTCAAGTGCTTTTGCTGAATCAGGCCCGAGTGCTTCTCAAACCCCCATCCTCTTACGCAAGTCGTCTTTCATCAACATTCAATTTGAAAACGCGCTCAGAAAATACCATTAAAAAAAAAAAGTTAAAGAGCCAGGAGCCTTTGGAGATGGAAATAAATAACTGAAAAAATATCTGAGGAAATCATTAAACTGCACAAACCAGCAGTGGGCTTTCAAAAAAGAAACTCCGACCTGTGCTAGTTCAGCATTTGCACATAAGATGAAAGATGCTTCAGCTCCAGGGACCTGATTCGCGATGGATTTCTCCCCCCCAACCCAAGCCACAAATTCCGGTACCAGGTCAGGCAGGTTCAGCCTCACACATTTGCCCTTCAGTCCGGCCCAAAATTGGGTTATTTTGCAAACCGGGGCGGGAGGAATGGATGCGGATGCGCCCTGGGGCAGGCTGCCGGTGCGCTTCTGGGTGCGAGGGGGTTCCGGCCGGGAAAGGTCCCTGATCAAATGTCGCTGCTCTCAGCGGTGAGCACCCCGCGTATAAATAACCCCAGATATCTCCTTACTTCGTGACCTTCATCGCTCAGCCCTGCCAAAGCAGCTCTGCGCAAATCCAAACTTATCGTAGTCACACCTCCGTCCCAGACAAGCATCCCCGTGGGTTTTGGGCTCCCGTCCCAGTACGGGGTGATGGTGATGCCCCCCCAGAGGGAACCAGCCCCCCCCCAAAAGAGGAGCACAGCTCAGTAGGATTCAGCTTCGGTGCCGTTGGGGCGGTTTGCCGGGAGATGGGGCGTACAGGAGGGTTTTACCCAGCGTGGAAAAGGTTTGGTCAGTGGGGTTAACATGCTCTCAGAGGTCTTCATACAAAATAGTAAAGTTTAGATAGAGTTTACATGAAACAGAGCTGTGCTTTGCAAACCTTCTCTTTTTTTTTTTTTTTAATCAGTCTTTTGAAGGCTAAACTTACTGCAGATAAAATTATTGACGTGCACAGAACACGCAGATCATGCCCTCTCTCCCCCTCCCCAGACTTTCATCAAGAGGAGATTTCCTGGTTAGACTCAGACTTTCAAATCTTAGGCCAGGCTGGCAGCGTTTCAAGTCAACTCGGGCCGATTTGGAACTTGGATGCAAAAAACTCAGTTACCCAAACCAGAAGGAAACGTGGCCGTTCCCGCATTGGTCTGAACCTAAACCATGCCACCGACCCGGGGTTTTTTTCCTCGCCATAAAGTGTCTACCACCAGGCATTTTCCTCAAAATTTGATTTTGAAATTTTATCAGGACAACAATGAAAATGAGTTACATATAATTCCTTCCTGAGCAATTTGTTGTAAATATTTAAAGGCTTTAAAAAAAAAAAAAAAAAAATCTGAGTTACTTTAAAGGTTTTAAAAAAAAAAAATCTGAGATACTACAGGTATTGCTGAACCTCATGGTGCGCTGCTGTCCCATTGCTGGAGCGGCATAAAGCCACAATTTTTTTTTTTTCTTTTTTTTTTTTTTCCCCACAGATGCTCGGGGAAATGCAAACTTTAAGATCTGCTCAATGCCAGCGTTTCCCAGCACTGGCTTTAAAATTCCCAGCAGCACAAGCTTTTCCAGAAGGCAAGTAAAAAGGAGTCCTGTGCTGCCACTTATTTAAATGCTCCCAGGATGCAGAGTTATTACTTACTAGCAGCACTGGTCAGCTGTACGAGTGGCAGAGCAGAATGCTCAAGTGCATTTTCACATTTGCCACTGCAGGAAAATCCTGTTTTGAAGCTTCACTGGTGTCTCATGGAAAAGCTTTTGAGGAATGTGCTGGCTGAAGACAGCCCTGCTTATTTTAGGATACAAGACCCATCCTTCGGTGACCCTTTCCGTACAGGACGTGGGCTTAAACATCACATTTCTGGTAAACCCACCGGCCGTCATCCCTTCAGCATCCAGACCCAATAAAAAGCCGTAGGTAACAAACTTTTGAGTACCTGGGAAAAGTGAAATAGCCAAAAGCCGGCCTTGAAAATTTCACAGACTTCTGGGTTTGTGCCTTCAGACCCAGACTAAGGCACACGCAGGGGTAACGTGTGTTACACGGTGCTGGTCCAAGAGCAGGGAACGGCTCTGGCCGGGCAGGGGGGGTACACACGTGCCGTTCGGCAGGGCTGAAGTTAAATCCCTCACCCTGAAGACAGGAGTAAGAGCAGATGGCAGCGTTTGCTCCCTGCCAGCAGTTCTCGAAGGCTTAAAAGCTTTGCTTTGGTTTTAAAATGCTTCTTTCAGCACTGTCAGTGCCCAGGGATGTTTTTAAATTAAAAAAAACCAAAAACCTTAAAAAATATATCTTTTAAAAGTTGAAAGAAAAAGGGCAGCAATTCTCTTCCCTCATTTGAATTCCTCATTCAAGCAATAATTCCTCACTGAAGGAATAATATACACAATTTTTTTTTTATTTTTTAATTGAATGCTCTAAGCACACATACTTTTCAGACGATGTTTGTTCACAGCCAGGGCTTTAGGGCTGTGCCTATTTAAGAAACCAGAGCATTCAGGTGAAGCCTGGGTTACTCACTATTTATGCGGACAAGTAGGTTTCAAAAACGGGTATTTTGCAACTCTGAGTCACCGTCAGTTTGAGACTGAAGCTGTGCTGTGTTTCAGCCGTGCCTGTTTCTGGCAAGAAACATCAGCTGGATCTGGGCAAACTCCGGTTGTGTTTTAAGCACAAACTCTTCTTCACGGGGCTCTTAATTTCTCTATAATTGACAACCTTCAATCTTGGTAACGCTGAGCTGCTGCTGGATAACGAAGAGCCATCGGGGGCTGAATGGGCCAGTGTTGTGCTCTGCAACTTCAAAGTCATTTTAAATAGTGAGACTGCTTGTGCTATTTGGGATCTCAGAGGGAATCCCAGCTCATCCCAAAAATATTTCCATCGCTTGCTCGTCCTGACCACCCTGTGAACCCGGGAGGTCTGGCAGGTCCAGCGGGGGTTTTGTGCTAGTGCCAAAGTGGAGGTCAGACCAGTGATACCTGCCCAGAGATCGGGTATCACATAGGGTTATTTAGGAAAATATTTTCACTTCCCCCCCCCCCCCCGATAAATAATGAAGGATCTACTAAACTGGACGCTGTGACCACGCTTGCTCACTTAACTGTGACACTTTTAAAAAACAGCACCATAATATTAAACAAAAAACCAACCAAAACAACAAATCAAAAAACAAAACCAAAACCGAACCACTAGTCAGTGTAACCCTCACTTCAGGGATTTTTTTAATTCTTATTAAAAACTGCAGAATAACGATATCCCAGGTCAGACTGTGACTGCTGGAAATACTGTGCAACTGCATTTCAGGTAATTTAAAAATGCTTCCTAAAAGCAATGTATAGGATACTGAAGCAAGCTATGACACGTCCTATCAGAAAATTTCCATTATTTTTCCTTTTGTCCTCGGTACCACCGCTTTTAAACTGTCCTAAACCATCAGTGAGGAGAAACCCAGCAGCCGATGCGGCAGCTCTGCATTTCCCGGGAGGGGTAACCACATCGCACCCCCCAGGGACCTGCCTTGGAAATGCTATATTTGAAACAGAGCCCTAAAGTAGTGCAGCCCCTTGGATAAATACAGTTGTATAAAGACAGTTTATTCCCCTGCAAGAGCAAGCGAAGTTGCAGCTGCCCTGGGGACTTTTCACAGACTTCAGCTCTGGATCAGTCCTTCATAGCCAAGTCTGATGGGAGCAGCATTTCGGTGCTCGGGTAGAATCTGTTATTTCCCGTAGGAAAAGCGCCGATGCCTCCAGAGGGCCATGATCTGCTTCATACACACCTTTTATATCAGTACAAACCATCGCAGCTGGACATGCAATATTTGCCACTGCCAGTTATAATATAGACCCTCTTGTGTAGAGACAGATTAAAAAAAAAAAAAATCCACGCTGCCCTTTCCTGCTGCAAAATAAATACGTTGCTACAAGTGTCTCTGTTTTTTTCTTTTTTTCATATCCCCACTGCCATTTGCACACAAATGTTAGCAAGAATAGCTAAAGCGGAAGAACAACAATCTTTTCCTTTCCTTTCTTCTGGAATTAATTTTCAGTGCATTGGGTTTTTAAATTGCTTGACAGCAAAGTCTAAAAGTATGTCTTCAGGATGGTCTGGGTGCAAGCTAAGAGTCTTGTAAATCTATCAAAACCAACGTAAACTGTTATTTGCATTTTTTCTGTGTTCATGGGGAAAAAAATTATATACTAAGATAAACTGAACTGTTCTCTTTGAACTTTTTTCTTTGTTTGAATTAAATACTCTGGAAGCCAGCAAGTTAATCGTACTGCAAAATGCATCAGGTTTGCAAGCTTAGATTTATTTTTTTTAATGAGCAAGTGTTCCTTGTGATAACTTGGAGAATTATACTTTCTGAATGGTGGGAAAACACACAGTTATGTCACATCCCCCCCCAGTGTAAACACACTATTCAGGAAATACAATTTAAAAAAAGAAAAATTCCTTTTCTTTGCTTCTATACTGGAGAACTTCAATTGAGGATTATAAATCCTATTGAAATGTTCCTTCTTAATGATGTTGTTCCTATTCATGTTTCTTCTCTAGCATTTTCTGAATTGTTTTAGGTATTTGGATCTCATGTCTTAGCTTGGAAAATATATTTTTTCCCCTCATAGAGTAATGCTATATCTTAAAACCCTTTCTGGTTTGATGTCATGAAGTAGGTACTCTTGACATAACTATTAATGCCTCGTGGTACAATTAATCATCTTGCTGCATTTCCAAGGATAATTGCTGTTTCCGATGTAGTAAGTCGCTCATTTCCATTGATCGGCAAGTCTCGGGTGGGCTGGAGGCCGGCTGCTCTCCGCTCCTGTCCGCACAACCCGAGCCCCAGCACCGCAAACCCAGAGACCAGAACAACGAGCCCAACCTCTTCCAGTGCCTTCAGACCTCTGCCTTTATTTGGTACCCGTCAGGCAATCCCCTGCTCTTCTTTTGCCGTGTTGACGGTGTAACTTTTTCCCCATAAGAGTCTCAGCTAGGATGCAACATACGCACAAACTGAGAGTTGGCAACCGGGCTTGATTAGGGCTGTGGGAAAAAGCTGAGCATCTTTCTGCAGAGCTTTCCACGCAGCAGCCGGCATTGTTTAGCTTTGAACCTCTCGGATTAAACTTTTCTGCAAAATGTATTTTGATAGGGATTTTTCTTGTTGCAACAAAAAGCCACGCCAGCTTCAGGAAAAGCCAACCCGTTCCAATCTGAGGAGAAAAATGTGCAAATTGCAAAACACGGCAAGTTTTTCGGGATGGAATGAGCCCAGATGGATTCTCCTGTTTCCTTTGCCAGAAGGAGGAGTGACTCAGAGCTCGTGCGTTTTATGGTGAAAGCTCGGCACCCTGCCACAGCCGCGGGCCGCAGGGACAGGACTGGGACAAGAGAGCGATGGCAGGGTTCAAAATCAGACACTTTCCAGTTACGGGAGACCCTGACACATCAAAGTGGAAGGACTTTTGTTGCTCATTAGAAACGTCTGCTTTTTTTTTCCCCAGAAATTGGCTCCTTGTTTCCTTAGTAACCCCTCTTGGTAGAAGTAAATGCACCTGAGCGTAGCTTAGCAATGGGAAATTTCTACATACGTTGCTGCATCCATTTCCACCCACTCCCAGTGTCTCCATGAGCTTCCATGTCAGCCCTGCCATTACCCGGTGTATGGGCTGATCGCTAGAGGAGTAGGTGCAGTTGGAGACTGAAAAGCCCGTTAACCAAAGTCTTAGCGAAGAACGAAAATAAACCCTCACCAGTCACTGTTGCAAATGTTGCTCCCAAGGGATGGGGAAAAAATTGTACGCCGAGATGTATGTGCATAAGCCTGCCTACGCCTCTGCGTGGGAAGGGGTTTAATAGAGAGCCGAGAAAGAGCCTGCATGTAGGAGGAGAAAAGAGCAGATGTTAGCAGTGCCTTTTTGTTTTCCTGGATGGCATGGCAGGGAGGGAAGAGGGAAAGGAAAGCTCCCCTTCTGCAAAAATAGAAGCTGAAGACGCTAGCTGCAGGAGACGGGTGAGGCTTTTTCCACTTGGCCAGGTTGGACTCGGAGGCATTTGCAACAGCAGCATCCAGGAGGTGAGGACTTGGAGCTCACTGGCAGGACCGTGCATCGACCGTCCTGGAGCACCAAGCGCAGCACGAGCCTTGTTCTGAGATGTCAGGCTTGGAAATGACTTCTCGCTGTGCTTAGGGAGCCTGGAGCAGGTCCCCTTCGCCCTCCCCCAGGGACTCCAGAGTTGGGGACAGTCACGGACTGCCCGACTCAGTGTTTTAAACCAATGGTTAGGGGGCATCTCCCATCAGGAACCCATTACCAGGTTTCTGAATATACCCATGGATCCAGTTCCCCTACAAAAACTTCGGTGACTTTCCAAAGAATCATCTCTCTCCCCAAAATAGCCACGCGGGATGCAAGTACATGTCATTCGACACGTAACGCTCAAAGCGGGAGAGGGCTGGATAAGTCACCGCATCAGATAGGCACATTATGTTGCAGGGCCATTTATTGCATTTAATACCTTGAATTTCATGCCAGGTTGTTTTCATAATCTACAATGCAAATTCCAAGAGGACAGCAGTGTCCTGTGAGCCGCCAGGCCCACAAACCCCGCTTCTCCTGCAAGCAAAGAGGCTCCTTCTCGGCAAAAGGACTTGCAGGTCGGATACAAAGTGCAAAATTAAGTCAGAACAGGAGCAAGCTGTGCCGATGTGGAGCACCGGACTGGAAGTTAGGAGGGCCAAACAACTCCTGGACTTGCCACAAATATACTCCGTTACTTAGTTTGCACTGTAGTAGCTTTTAGAAGCCCTGAAGTTAACCCTCGGCACTGCACCGCACAGAAAATCCCTGCTCGGAAGATTTTTGACTCTAAATATTTGAGGGAGTTTGTTTTTCTGTGCCTCTAACTCAGAGAAAGGCTGGGGCTGCATAAGTACTGCAGGAGTGCCTCAACTCTACATGCAGAAGCCGTTTGGGTGTCAAACTAATTGCCCTACCCATGTTTTTATATATACACTTTTGTTAACTGGCAAAGGCTGAGCAGGCTGCTCACCCCATCGTTCAGCGCAGCGGCTTTGCAAGGCAGAGATACAGGGGCCCTTTAAAACTTGCATGAATGAGGCTCTCATAAATTCCACATTTGAGAAACTCTGGCTGTATCCTTTGGTCATAAAAAGAAATTAAAACTGCATATAACATTCAGTACCCTGTAATCCCGCTGCACAGCCTTGCGCCCGCATAAATCAGAGCCTCTCATGAATATTGCACTGTACCTGCAGCTGCCTGACCCACATGTTTAAAAAAAGATAAATAAAAGGAAAACAAAGTGACAGTCACGTAAAGGCTTCACAAACAGCACCTGCTTTCTGAAAGCCTGAAAGGTCACCAAAAGCAACCTGAGAAGCACACAGATTTCAGGGACCTGATCAAAGCCTTAAAAGGAGGAGAAAGCTTTTTTTTTTTTTTTCCTTCCTCTCTTGCAACAGTGAAGAAAGCCCTGTAATACATGGCAATCCTCTGGCCAGAGTTTTGTGGTCACGGAGAGGGACAAACTGCAGAACACCCTGAGAAGCAAGGAAGAAAAGCTATTTTAAAAGCCTGGGAGGGGGAACAAGACCCAAGCTTCAACAGTAAAGTCCTTTTCCACCAGAAATAACTCACAGAAGTTTAGGATTTCAAGTTTTGTCCGGTTAAAAATAAAAATCTGCTCCTTTTTAATTTTTTAATCCCTAAATTTTAAAGATTAGCAGTCTAGCTTCTTGTCTAGCTCCCAAACAGAGACCAGGGATAGCTACTATTAGCAACTTCCACAAAGACCTAGAAAACACATCATGGTGCAGAGGTGGTGGATTTTGTTGCAGCATCTTTAGTAACGGGCGACAAAAAATTCAGCCGAGACACCCCCCTCTGTCCCGTCCACCTTCCCCGTTTTGTTTGCTGCCCAGCAGGTCTCAATCCCAGAGTTTGTGCATAGGAGCAGCACAAAGGCAGGTAAGAGACAGTGAAAAGCCCAGCATAAATCCACCTTCTCTGGATCGATCAGAGACCACAGACCAAGATTGTCACTCTCTGGCCGTTCACTTGCTTTGCAACCTTTGCCAGGTTAGTTTGCTTCTGCCTCAGTTTCCCCATTTGTCAATAGTAAAGCTTCAGCTACTTCAAACTCCTTGGTGTCCACCAAGCGTCCTAGAAGACACCTGAGCTTTGGCCTGTACAATTCTACGTGGTGGTTTGTACAGACTTGCTGCGTGCTACCTTCCCAGCAAATAGTGGATTTTCTTCTTTAATAACAGGAACCCCCTTTCAGCTCCTCACTGCTACTCACGCCACAGCTTCTCCGACATCGACCAGAAGCACAACGCAGCATCGTGCCCCCCCATCGCTGTATTGCAAAATCCTGCGTCTTAAAACATTAAGCAAAGGCTTGTATTGTAGCCAATGAATACTGTTAAAAGGGTATTGAATGCTTTTTCCATTACCATTAATTGAGTGAAGAGAAAACAGACTCCGCTGCTGTCATATCACATCAAAATAATTAGCTCAACTATAAATAGCTCAACTTACTCACTTTTTTTCTTTTCCTCTTTTTTTAAGGTCAAGACTGCAGCCAAAAGGAGTAGCAGCGCATCCCTCTCTTCTGCCTGGATTCGGACAAAACAGCGAGATGAGGAAGGGCATCTATAATTAATGATCCCAAGGCCACACAGTTACATCATAATTAGAGAAATAATTAGTCCCATTTAGGTAAGAAGAGGGGGAAAAGAGTGTTAGCAAGCCCACATCTATGCAAATTTATGTTAGCTTAATTAATGAGCATTTTCAAACCAGTTTTAGCTAAACTGCCTTTGTTTTCATTGGACAATGCTTCTGTATCAAGTTAGCTTATACTCTAATCACTTCAACATTAAGTGGAGCTTCCACACGAGTAAAATGAGTAGAACAAGCTGTGACACCAAGGTGTTTTCTTCACCTTAATTAAGGGGTTTCAAACTGCAAGCGGTGGGAGCCCTGCCCTTGCATGTGCTGCAGCTGATACTCGTCCCCTCTGTCGTCATTAGAGGTTATATCCCGAATATCCAGGTACCTCCGGATGGCACCGTATCAAGATACTGTAAAGAGCAATAAGAATAAGCAGTTGTAGCAACTCTGAGCGCAGTGCAGGTTCTTGTAGTTTGCTCCTGGACATATAAAATAGACACGGCTGTAAGAAAGCTATTTATTGCTTGCCCCAAACGGCAGCCACGCTGCGTTCCCACACCTTTCCTGCTGTATTAGCTTTGCCATCATTTCAGAATTGTCACCGTGTTACAGCAATTAATATCATCAGTAGCCAACAGATCAAATCCACGCTAGATGCATATATTTTATAGTTGCATTTATTAGAAGAGGTCCCTGAAGTTTCTGTAAGGGTGCTCTAACAGAGCTGTTTGTGTGAGGTTATTGTTATCCCCTGGGAAGCCCTGATGCTTATGGCTGCACTTACTTAGGTATCAAACTCCTTTCGAGTGATGTTTATATTTTGTGCAACACACAGTCTCAGTTCCAGTCCGAGGCTTGCACAACGGCATATTTAGATTCATCTCTAGCCACTGTATGAAACCTGAAATATGCCTTTTCTTCCTTCCTAACTTCCCAACTCTTTGTAACATCATAAATCACAGAAGCCTCCCCGTGCTCGCCCAGGGCCTCGCTGCAGCAGCGTGCGAGGGGGAACTGAAGTCTCTCTCCACTGTTCAAAGCAAAGGAAGATTTCCTGCAATCATTGAGTTTTCACGGGAGCCAGAGGGAGTTAAATACCCAGCTTGAAAAATATATTTGTGCTCAGGCATGTCTGGCAGGTCTTCAAGTGGATCCTGACCTACTCACAGATATTTTTCCCTGCCTAGTCTCACATGCAACTCTATTTTCCAGATACACTTATCTACCTGCCATATGCAATGATGTATAACCCTGAAGAAAGCAAAGTAGGTGATTACCTTTCCCCAGTCAAGTGCAGCGGAAAGGTCAGATTTAATATGAAGCTGAGGGGCGATGGAATGACACAGAAAATGCACAAAACTCGAGCGTAGCCACGCAGAAAGGCGAGCGTGTCTGCTCATCCGAGTGGGACACCCAGCAGCGCAAACACGCCGTTCACCTCCACAGAGGCTCCTTATTGCTCCCTGGTCTTAGATTTGGGACACGGCTCCGCTTCCACGGAAGACAGGTTTGGAGGAAGATCCTGTGAATTAAGCGGGTGAATCATTTTTCATCTGCGTGGTCTTCAGCCCCCCCGGGAGCCCCCTCCCGCCAGCATCCCTGCTGCGCCGGGCTCTGCGCAGAACCACTGACATCCAGCGGCCGCCCGGCTGCCTCGCCTTTCCCCCCAAGGAGGGGACCCGGGGTCCACTTGCCTTGTCCCAGGTTTTTTTACAAGGGAAAAGCTCTTTTTTCCTCTATCCCACCCTTCCAACGGCTGGGGAGCTGCCACACGTGGTATCTGTAGTCCTACGGTTACTGATTTTAATCGTGGTAGCGTCTTCGTCTGAGCATTGCTGGCTGCTTACAAAAGAGGCAGATTGTTCACGTAAACAGAAATAAATACACCATGCAGCAGCTCCCTGCGTTCGGAGGAACACCGTGGCAGTCCCTTTCCATGCCCTAAATGCAATGGGCTATTTCACAGCTTCCATATCTAACATAGATTCTGCTATGCACGTTTTTTCTCCAAGTCCCCCCCCTAAAGCCTGCAGCAGATTTCAAGGACAAATTCTGACCGCTCGCTAGGGCTCAAGCCCCAGATCCAAAGCACTTGCGTTAAAGAGTCAGGATCAGCCACAGAACATAGAAGCGCCTTTTAAAATAATTTCACAGTTGAAAACTAGCGCCTGCTTTTACTCTCCTGCCTCATTTTTGAGTTGAGGATTTAAAGTGCCTTTCCAAATTGAGCTCCAGGCAGACCTGCTTGGATGGATAAACGCCTTGAAGGTTACAGGTAAGACATCAAACTTGGAAGCGGTTATTCCTAAAGTTCAGAAAGGAAAGTTTCTGAAGCTGTCTATGATAGGTCGCTAAGAAATAATGGAGAATTGTTTCTTTTAAATACAAAGAACAATTCAGTCATAGTATGACTCATGATGGAGACATTATGAAAGTTATCAGATGAAAGTCTGCATGCTAAATCTTTTTAATATTGAAGAGAAATGTAACAATTTACTGTCCGTGCTAAAGCCTGGGCTTCCTGGAAGCGTACCCTGCCTTGCTTCTGCTGCTCCGTGTTCCCCATATCTGCCTCTGTCTTTTAAATGAGTGCCATGAATCATAGTCCAATAATAATTTTTTAAAGAATTACTTCTTTCCTAGGAAGTCAGATCAATCCCAGTTAAAAGTGAACTCTGTGAACGTGCCAAATATTTAGACAATAAATCTAAAACCCTTTAGCTACAGACATTGGGTGTGATCCAGATACCAGCACTCCCATCATCTCCCGTGGGCCCACGGTGTGCAGCTTATCGGGGGAGTTTTTAAGGAAAAAAAAAAATTATATGTAGAACCAAAAACATATTCAAAAAACCCCACTAACAGCTAATCCTGGCCAGCTAGAAAATCAACATATGATCTAAGCCAGTCATCTAGACCTTCCCTATTGAAAGTGTGCTTTCTAGCAGGACCCCTTTAAGCACTCCCCCCTTCATCTGGAACGTAGCACCGCTAACCAAAAAGCTGGTTTCAAGCCTCTTTAAGACCCATATGAAGAGTCTATGCCCTGCAGCAAGTTTGGCAGTCAGCACTTTAAAAAATAAACTCAGCTACAGAATGATGATTTGCATAGTGCATGGTGACTAAAATTAGCCTGCCTCGACTCCATCTCGAGAGGAAGTCTGACTTGCCGCTGCAGTTTCAGGTTTCTTGGCTTCAGGAGAAATTCATAGCATCCGAGGAACACAGACGTGTCTTCTGTGCAGTCCTGCTCCTCTTGGCTGGCACTATTCTCCAACCCGAGGCGATGCCTACGTCTCAAAGCTGTCCTACGGCACCAGCAAAAGCCTCATTCTTCCCAACATGGGAAACCAGAGTATGCTGAAACCTGTGAAAGCCCCGTTTTCAGTAGGAAAATGCTTAGAAGATGATTTATTAAGGAGAGAACATGTTGCAGGTCACGAGATGGTCTGTCCTGGGTGTAGGAAGGATAAAACCTCTCCGAGAGTTAATCACGACGTGAGACAGAGGTTTCTTAAAGAGGAGGTGTGCAGAAAGGCACTCTGCAGAAGGCATACACGATGTAAAGTTGGTTTAGGATTGGTAGCTTAACCTTCACCAGCTATTGGATTAACGTGAGATGATACCCCAGCTTGATTCTCAGTCATAGCCCCACATCATCCTTGCGTAACAGCTCGTGTTCCTCTGTCATAATTTAATATTGTGATTTGGCTGGCCAAACAGCTCACACGCTTGCTCTGTCTCATTTAATTCTGCAGATGAACGGATGTCCATTGGAGGTCATGCTAGTCCACCACGGATGTCTCTGACGAATTTAAATTATTCAAAAAGTCAGTCATCAGCTAAGTGCTAAGCTGGTTTTTTTTATTTCAGCTTGAGATATGCCTATAGCTTCTCTCCCTGAGATGTATAAATAATTCATTTAGTTATGTAGTAGGATCACTCCGGACCTGTGCTGCAGAGTGGTGCTTGCACAGATCCCTGTCTCACCTACCGCACGAACTCAGCTCAGCTCAACCGTATTTCATCCGTCCTCCACAGCTGATGTTTGGGGTCGGGGCCTGGGCCCTTGGACCACGTTTCTCAGGGTTTTGGTTCCTCTAGCCCTGTGAGGTTCCAGATACCTTTGAACCTGAGCTACCAGAGGTTCATAGCTTAATGCTTGTACTAAATTTGTGTAAAAAAGCCTTGCTCTAATGATGATCCAGTTAAGTATCTGGTTTTATATTTTATATGAATGTAAGCCAGCATCTAATTTCATTTTCTGCTGTGTTGTAGAATTGAAAGGTAATGATTCACTCTTAAAAAAATACATTTAAAATTATTTAGTTACTACTTTGACTACAATATATATCTTATGGAAGGAGCCCAGAGTAAAAGCTCACTGATGTGCAGTGTCCTGGCTGGTTGCAATTAGGAACAGAACAGCCCCATGACATGAAATCTGATGATACATTGAACTTCTGACCTGTAGGAGAAATCTGATCATCACAACCCAGCTTCTTCTTCGTTTCAGCTCTGTTCAGGAAAACAAAAGTCTTCATTCAACATTCAATTTTCTCCACCCTTCACCACTGGAATTTTTATATGATCTGAATTAAATATGCCAGACTTAGAAGGTAAAAGTTGTAAGTGGCTAAGCGAAATCCATGGTGTCTTTCTGTTTCTTTAGCTATTGTCATTAAGCCTTGTACTGACCTGATGAGGCCCTCCAGGAAAATGAGGTGCTACTGCATCCAACTTCACTGTGGTTTAAGCAGAATAAAATACTGATTCTAGTATTACTGGATTTTTTTTTTCTTCTGGACTGGAGGCAACCATTGCTTTTTGCCAACCTTAGCCACATTCTCTGCTCCTAAGTTTAAGAATTAATCTTGAAGTCCTTATTCAGGATTCCTAATATCCAAGGCAAAGTTTGAGCAAGGCACAGACTACCCACAGTTTAATTACTATGCAGCGGTGGTGAGTTGGGGCAGAAGTACCCAATAACCTGCAGCGTCACGGCCATGGAGCTGACACCTCTGCAGTGTTGTGTGAAGATAATTAGGTCTTAAAAGACATGCCACCATGCTGGATGGAGTCCAGTGCAGCAGTCCTCCTTATCTGAGTTTCTGCTCGATTTTATGCACATACACTCTTCGCTCATCAACGGCCAACCTCCACGGGAGCCAAGAGCGCGTAAGAGGGCGACAGCTTTCCCCACCCACGCTTCTGATAAGCTAAAAACAGATTGAAGGTCTAAGTCAATTACACTTAAGCATGTGATAAAATTCTTTGCTAAACTGGGGCCTAAGTCAGCGTGATCTTAGGGTGGAACTCAAATAATTGCTCTTGGAGGAGGAAGAACAGGCACAAGAATGGAGCCAAAGGTTCTCCTGGGGTGACGGGCTGGGGTGAGCCGCAAAAGCCCAAGCAAATGGGAAAACAGCGTGATCCGAGAGAAGGAAGGATTGTATGACTGGCTCCGTGGCTACGGCTTGGGAGGAGGAATTTCCTCGTGGGAACATTGCCAGGAGGGTGAGGAAATTGCTTGCTTTTCTAAGCAGAAGCAACTAATAAAGGAGGGCTGAGAACAAAGGTTCTCGCCTGTGTTGTAGGCAGTGTCACTGAGACATAGTACTAGCGGCGCTTTGAGTTGTGTTGTCTAAAATAGCATGCTTGCTTTAGACTTTAGAAAATAGGGTAAAGTAATAGAGTTCATCTCTTGCAAGCATCTGCGATGGCCATTCAGGAGGTCTATGGCAACGGCTTGTGTAGTCGAGACTAAAAATAGCAGGTCTAAGATATCAGCCCCAGATTTCATCTTAAGTTCTGGAGACCAAGTGTTAGCAAAGTCCCTGGAGCTTCTCATCACACCAAGCTGCTTCTGCTGGGCTGCCCGCTCCCTCTTTCTGCATGCACGCTGGGGCGTTTGAGCCACCTCTCAGTTCCTTTTCTAAAACATGCTAAAACTTTTTCATTGTGAAATAAGGGAGTTTCTGTCCCTCTGAAAGAATTTGTGGGAAAGGCGTGGAAGGACTAGAAAAGATGATCAGCACTTATATGTTTCAGGCTTTTGTCCCTTTTGGAAAATAAGTAAATTGCAATCTGGATAGAGGGGACTCTAGCTTCCCTGGAGAACACTTTAATACATCAGGAACTAAACGCTGGAACTAGAGCTGTGTGTGCAAGAGCCCAGCTTCACCACACACAAAGACACATTAGATAGAGCCAAAAAATCTGTGAAAGACAGAACCAACCAACCTCCCCCAAATGACCCGCTCCCCGCAAGGGGGTTTTGGGCCCTGTGCTGGCCGAAAAGAGGCTTGGAGCTGTGCAGAAAAGCTGTTTCTGGAGATATTCCCACTACATAGAGGGAAAGAAGACTTCGTGCCTGAAGGATCTCCAGGATTACATCTCCATTTCGTAGGCGCCATCTACAACTGGCTAGGACCTAAAAATGGTAACTGCTTCTGCTCAGAAGAGACAGCAGCCTCTTTTCTCCTCTTATACCAGAAAAAAATGTTTTGAACCGACTCTTCTAGATAAATAGCACTTAGAAGTAAGTGTAGCGCTCATGATGAGTCTAGTGTAGGGGTTTGCAGTCACTTTTCATGCCAAGGATCACAAATTAATTAAGAAAATCTTGTCGCTTAGAAACTCTTCTATTCACAGTTGCATCAAATCACTGTAGCAGTAACTTACATGGAAAAATAACATTAGGGATATTTTTATTTTTAGCTGTCTTAATGAAATATAGCAGATGGAAATAAAGAGGAGAAGCCCATCCTATGTGACTAGCCATCTGTCTGGGGATCAGCAACAAGTATTTCACGGATCACAGCTAGAAAATTACTGGGTAATTAATGTCAGTCTTCAAGCTACCTTACAATTCTTCCCTCTCATTATTCTACTCTGTAGAGTGGCTTTCAAATGCCACTCATAACTTCCCCGGCCATGAGAGACATGCTCATAGCACCACCCTTAGCTTTAGAGTACTAAACCTCGGGCTGAGCACCATCAACTCCCTGCAATCCCTCCCTCCCGCACAGATTTGCAAAGCTGTTAGCAATCACGTAGCCATCCTCTCACCAGGAGCTCAACTACCAAGATCCTGAGGACTATTCCAGTTGCTCTAATTTTGCCTTAAAGACATCCATATCCCCCCCTCGGTCTGTAGCACACCAAGCACTGGGACCTGTACTAGGCATGTCATGGAAACCAGGTTATTAACTTGAACACAGAGTAAAGAGCTATTATCCAAAACTAATTTTTTATGTTGGGTTTATTACTGGCATGTAGCTTTTCTGAGTTTGCTAACTAGCTAGCCTGGAATCTCGCTCTTCAAAACCGTTCCAATTACTTCTACGCACTGTTCAGTTGGAGGAAGCCCGTCTTGTTTAATGACATCCTAAACAGACACGCAATCCTGAATGCTCCTAAAGGTCAGGCAGCTTTTGGAGATGAGATGCTTATTCAATGCTGTCATCGTTATACCCTCTCAGCGCTCACACATGCTGCATTACGGCTGCAGTTTGTTCTCCCTTTCCTTTTTGGGAAAATCAATGCCTTGTCACAAGAAAGTTTTTTATATTTCACCATCACGGAGTATTGCTTATTCTTCTCCAGTAACAGGATATTGTTATCAGGCTGTTTTAACTTTGTTTATTACCTCCATTCTGCCAGCTCCTACAATTCACTTGATACTGTTTTGGTTATTTTTATGCTTTGATTTAAGAACAGCGTGCTCCAAGACTGCACTTTTAAGAAATGCCCCAAGGAGCAGAGCCAAGGGAGTCATCAGCTTATTTACTGGGCTGTACAGAGCCCTACACGGTGCCTTAGGAAATACCTCTCTTCCTGCAAATCCACAGCTAGCTGGTAAAACTCTATGGCATAAACATAATTAATCTTCACAAACCCCTAGACACGCAATATCTGAACCTGACGTAGCAGGTGGAAATTGTGTTATTCCTCATAGAAGGAAAGTGGCCCCACTGACAGAGCTTAAATCTAGGAAATCCTGTTTGTAAACCTATGTTTTTGGCTATGTCTTCTATTACTTTTGTGCCTCTTTTTTTCCCTTCTGAGTGGCTAAGCAATCTCAGCTTGCTGACAAATACCCAATATTTGCAAATGTGTTTCAGTCAATCCTTTACAAGCTTGCAGGTACATTTACAAGTCGTGGAAGCGTCCCCTCGACTCTGCGGTGGTAACTTCGCTTTCTCATCCCTCTTCCTTCCAGCCCGTCTTAGGTCAGCCGAAGGTGCCAGTGGCGGCTCTGGTTGGCAGCTGGTCCTTCTCAGCATCGCACCCGCCGAGGGCATCGGAGCTGGGGCGGGATCAGGATGCCAATTAGAGGCAGGCCATCAATCAGCCCCTCCCTTCCAGCATTCCTCTGAAAACACCTGTAAGGAAATTATTAAAATGCATCCCCGCTGATTCCCGCCCCCCAGCTTCATCTACCGAGCTGTAAATTAGAGGGGCAGATGTGTGAGTTAGGTGTGGGCTGCTTTTTTCAGATGGGCCACCGCGCCGGCTCTGCGGCTGGTCGGATGGCCACTGTGCCGTCCGGCGGCTGGTCGGGTGGCCACGCTCAACCTCGCGTGGTCTGGGCGAGGGGGACGTGTGTGTGAGCGAGCGGTGTTTTGATTTGGTAGAGTTCGTCTGCCTAAAAAATGGGGATTGTGCAGCTTACCCGCTTGGTAAAGAAATTGTGAAGAACATCTAATTAACACTCTTGCTAGAGAACTGCAAAGTGAGAGCTTACGAGACGTAAAATACTGTTTGCCTTTTAATGAAGAAAGGATGAAGAGATGATCTTAAAAACAAACATATATGCAGTATCATGTGCCTTCTGCATATCCTTTGCCGTAGCCCAGTTTCTGTTTTGGTTGCATGTGCTCATCTGGGCGCGCACACACCAGCTGGTGGGGAAGGGATGGAGCATCTTCTGCTTTTTGCTTCCTGGAGGCTGGACAGACATAAAAGCGAGGGTGCAGAGATGCTTGCTGCCCAGAGAAGAGCAATCCCCGCTTTACTCCTTCACTGCACCATTGGCTGCACTTTGAGAATATGTACAGCCAGAAGACTGACTTCCCTGATATTTTATATCCAAATTAAGCAGGGCGGCTCCAGATCTGTCCCTCCTTTCCTCTCCTTCTAGAATTTCAAGCAGCTAGAAGGTTGCACAGAGATCAAGATGCGGAGAATTTCTTCAGAAGCTTTACCCGAGCCAAATCCCCCACCAGTTAACTGAAAAGTAGTTTTGGAAGAGCTGTTAGTTCTTCTGGTTCAAGCCCAGGAACAAGGCTGAGCCTTTGCACGGCAGGCAGCGCCCCAGTTGCCCAGAGGGCTCCGACGGCGAGGCCGGTGCTGCCGGCAGGTCGCAGCAAGGCAGAGCTCAGCACAGGCTCCAAAACCTGCCCGAGTGCTGGGGGGTGGCTGACCCACCCAGCCGCACCGTGGCTGCTGGCTGCAGCGGCTGGTTCGAAGCTAGTTTGGGGTTTGGGGCACACAGTGGGGTCCCTGCGGTGCGCACGTCCCCCAGTTTGCCTCCCAAGAACCACAAGGATCCTTTGCCAGGTGTTACGTTACCTTCTTTTTTCCACCCATCTCAGCCTGCTGTTGACAGTACTCGTAGCAGCAGTCAGGCGGTACAGAGCTCATTTCAAAATCCGCCTCTGCTTTCACGGCCAAATTAACCTCCCAGCTATCCAGGAACCAGTAACAAAACCTCATGGCTTCATGGGCTCGATGGTCTGTTAATGATGCACAACATAATCATCCTCCCTCTCTACGCTGCCATCCCACACAAAGAAATCCAAGCATTTTATGGTGTATTTAACCTGGAGCTCTACCTCCCTATAGGGATAGGGCAGGGATTTTTCAAATGAGACCACTGGGAATTTGTTGCTCATTTCCAATTGTGTTTCATGGGATTTGGCGAATAACTCGCAGCCGCTTTTAAAAACTCACAGAACGGCAATGGAGATAATTTGCAGGTTATCCACAGAGGCAGACTGCTCAAGGTTCATTACAATACCAGTTAGTTGTTATTTATCTCATTCACCGTCCCATTGTAGTTACTTATTTGCCCTGGAAAGCCAAAGAGTTGGACACATGAGTTGGCTGGACAAGGTTCTTCTTTCAGCTATCATTCTCCTTTTAGAAATAATACCTGGAAATATCTTTTTCTACAGAGTCTTAAGCCACCAGCCAGAGCAAACAACTGCTTATTACAGGAGCTCAGATCCAAAGTTTACCACCATTCATGGGGAGCTGGATCCAAGATTTTGGTTTGGCTGATGATAATAGAGAGGCGAGCAAAACCGAGTAAACCCAGAGCTGAACTCATCCCGGTGTCCGTGGCCAGGCACTGGTCTGCTTCCAGCTTATCTTCACAATGGCTTATGGTCTGAGCTGCAAAATCAATTCTGAAGCAGCAGAACAGAAGCATTTGGGTAAAAAAGCATTGCTGTTACTAACAGTAAATACATATATGAAGTAAGACCTGCTGTGGTAAAGAAAGCTGCACCGGAGCAGTGATATTTCGAGCAGTGAGCTGCACCCCCAGGATTTGCACCCTGGGTTTGCCGGGTACCTGCTATCCCTCTGAGGCAGCTAGCGCCCGTCCCAGGCTTTTCTGAAAGCTGCAAGTGTTTCCTGGGCTGTAATCCAGCCCAAAAGGCTTCGGTCACTGGTTTAGGTGACATACAGCACAGGTGCTCAGGGCGCTGGAGAGAGGCAAGAGAAATGCGGCCGGCGCGTGTAGTGCTATTTGATCCAAGGAATCACAGCTGACCCACAGCAAGCCCCGACAGGCATCGCTGCTGCTGTCTGTAAAAGGGCAGGGAAAGGCGTTCTGCAGGGGAGAAGATTACCCGGCGCATCGGCTGGATGCTACTCCAGTGACATAGCAGCCAACCTCCATCGCAAACCAAATTCTCTCCCTGATCCCTCATTTCACTGCACAGATACAAATACGAACTGGCCTTTGCGGCTGAAGGAAAAGGGCAACTGGGTTTCTTTTCTCCGTCAACCCTGTCCTGACCGTTCAGATGTTGTGAGTTAGAAATCCCCAGTATTTTTGAAGCCGGAAGGCTACTGAAGTGCAACCTGTTCCCTGCCATTGACCTTTTAATGTTAATGTTCGAGGACTGTTTTCATTACAGTAATGGTAAGAAACTAGAAAAGAAAAAACCCCAAACCCCAGATTTGCTTTCAGTTACACAAGGGCAGGAGGCAGATTTAGAACAAAATGACTGTAAGCCTTCACAGAGACAAAATTACATTGCAGAAAACTCCATCCTACTCTTCAGCACTTAAATTCTCTTTTCCAGTAAAACATGCCTACTGAGCTGGGGTGTTTCCCAAATGAAAGCAAGTTTCTGAGCCGTGTTTTCGGATGCCATTCCAATGGGCACGCGCCTGAATGCTCTGCTGAACCTCTGTCTCCCTAAGTACCTCTCAGCTAAATACCTGGTAGCTGCTGGAGCTTATAGCATGGAGGATCTTTATGGGACAGATCCTTCGTAACCCACTTAAAAATCAAAACATAAGCAAGCCAGCTCCTGCTGGTATTGGTTTTACCTGCCCTTGCCAAAACATCATCTTCAGTTTCCAAATTTGGTGCTGTCTTTCTCAGGACCAGGATGATAATTAAGCTCATGAGGATCGGTGAGTCTGGGCTCTCATCCCTCTTCCTCAGTACTCGGGAATCTTACTCCGTGGTCTTTTAGCCATACCCTAAAGTAAGAGAGTAACACATGAAAAAGGCAATAAAAGCAATATCCTTATCCAAATGCCCTGTGCCTAGCGAAGCACGAGAGCTGCCGTGTACACACCACTATGCCAGCTATCGGGGGGTTTGGTTGCTGTTTCTCTGGAGCTGGGTGCTACAGCGGGTCCCCTCGGTCACCCTCACCATCCTGGGTGACAGGCTCATGCAGCAGTACCTGCTTTCTTTCAGGACGTGTGTGTTTTGATTTTACTCGTAGATCAAAAATAGCCAACTTGCTTTATTTTCACATCCGCTTCAGTAGCGGGGAGGTCAGGTGTGCTTTGTGTCCGTCTCAAAGTGTTGGAGACCAGCCCGAGTCTGGAAGGTGTTATGAATGTTCTGTGCAATGGAAAAAGTCTGTGGGGTGAGAGGAGGAGGGATCAAGCCAGGAGAAACTCATTGCTGCTTCCAGCCTGAGCTCAGGCAAGGTCCGTCGTGAACATAACTTACGGAATGCTTTTCACATCCCTTTTTTTTTTTTCTCCCAGCCCAGGAGCAAAAGTTGAAGTTGTGTTTCCAATCTGGAAGAGCAACATGAAGTCAGTGCTCTCTGCAGCACAGCTCCGAGTTGTCTCACCCGCCTGTTTGAACCTGGTTTTCTTACCCGGTTTGTTTATTCAGAGATACAAGGACATTCTAACTGGTAATCCTCATAGAGTGCCTTGCCCAGGGTGCCTGGTGAACCTCCTCGTGCTAACCGAATCCACACAGAAAGACTTTACCACTGCCACCCAAATTAATGGGTGGGAAGACACAGTGCCTGCATGAAATCATACTTAGCAGTCCAAAGGATTAATTGCCCTGTTCACGTAAGGGCTAGTGGAGAAAAAGAAGCTTTCAAAGGGCTTAAGTTTGGGTCCCATCACTTCCCTGTGCATCTGGCCCTCCCACACCGTCTGGTTTGATGTAAGTCTCTCACACGGGGACTCTGTGTGCTCAGAGCCCTCCGCTTCCACCCGCTCTCTGCAGTGTGCGTGTGTAAGTGCTACACATCACCAGCCTGCGCTTCCCAACAAATTAGCCAAAATACCACGGTATTACATTTGCTGTGATCTGCCTGTCAGTCGAGGAGAGTCCCATGGTCCTTTCTGATACTCATCCCAGGATCGCAGCCATCCGCTGTTTGCTACTAAAACTTGAGTCTCTGTCCATGAAGACTGATGGAAGAAGCATCCAGCTCGTAACGTCTCGCAGAGAAACCCGGGGCTTGGCCCCCCCTGCCTGGAGTGGCTGTGACAGCAGCTAGCAGCCAGCAGCAGGGGAGCTAGATCATAAAAAGCACATTAAATAAACCCAGTATTAGCACCAAGGTTGATAGAAAAAGCCACAAAAAGCAGGGACAATAAAAAAGAAAAATGCATGGCGACAACGAATCCTAGATGCTGGCATGAAGGGATTTCACTTGGAAAAGACTGCCTAAAATTCCCTCTCCTGAAGGTGATCAGCATGTCCTGTCCTAGCAGGATTACTGCGTGCACATACGTGCGTACATCAGCTTGTATTCATAGCCCAAAAATGTTCCTGTCAGTTATACACTCCACAAATACCAGCAAGATTTGAGATTCTGCTTCCCTCCTGCTCCAACCCTCCCCTGTTGTTGCATCTGCTTGTTCCATCTATCATTGGTCCCGTCCTCATCTTCGCCTGAGCATATGTTGCGGGAGGAGAAATATAATTAAGTTTGGAAAATTCATTTTAGGTAACCAGATGTCTTGCACCACCTCGAACGTATTTCCCACACTGTAATTAGCAGAGGGAAAGTCACTGCCGGTGGCTGAGAGGGACCGACAGCGGCGGGGGCCGCGGGCAGCTTCGCTCTCTGACATGGGGAGCATCGTCTCCGGGAACGCATCCTGCAAAGGCTTTTTGGAGTGCTGTGGTGGATTTGGAGAGGGTTCAATTTCTGGTGCTCGTCACCTGTACGCAGCCTGATTGCCTGTGTATGCGCTTAAGCTGTGACTGCCCTTTGTTTTGCTTCGGGGCTGCGTGCTTGATTTATTACGGTCAGATGAGTGCGGTTACGTGTTCCTACACCGGATTTGCGTTGTTAATTTGTGTAGTTACTTCTGGATGCTTGTTGGGCAACTTGGTGGTGGATGGGCAGTAATACAACTGTACACGGGCAATGCAGTCACAGGAGCTGCACTAAATCAGGATTAGCTGTGTGCCTGCAACACAGACATCCACCAACAACCTGTGAAAATGGCATTTCTAGATTGCTGTTTTACAAGAAGTGCCTTGTTATTCTGTAAAATGGTGCAGGACTCCAGCCTGCCCGTCAGGGCCACGAATTTACAGACCAGCAGTTTGCACGGAGCAGCAGAGCTGGTTTAGCTCTCTGCAAAAACCTGACGTTCCTCTGCCAAAACCTTAAACCCTTCTGACGGCCTTCAGACAAACTCCTGGCCTGCAGAAAGGGACGGGATTGCGCGGAAGGGATGAAGCGATGCCGGGAAGCCCAGAGATGGCGGGGAGCAGCTGGGGGAACTGGCATGGCCGGGAGAAAGCCGGGCGCTGCCCAGGTCGCTCGCTTCAGGGCAGGGTTTTCCCGTCTGTGTCCATGCCGTGTGCCCGCTCCCTAGGGAACCGGGCACTGGCTATTTCCGTACCCCCATCAGCGGCCAGGAGCGGTGGGGTATTCCTTTCCCAGCCCTGGGGCCGGGTTTCCTCCTCCCGTCCCTTCCCGTCCAACTCGCTGGGTCCCTGCCAGAGGTCTTGGTGCCAAGGGAGGGGTGACGCAGCATCGGTCTCCCCAAGCCGGAGCAGAGAGAGGCAGGGGAGGGACTCGGAGCATTTCTCTGACTTGTGCCCTCGTCATCCCCCCTGCTCCCTTGTCTCTGCACGATCCCATTTTGTTTGTGCCAGGAGAACCACACTGGTGTTGCATTCGCAGCAAGGATGCACTTTCCCCTCTGAGAGCACCCTGGCGTTTGCCAAGCTCGCACCTCGGCTGTGCAAAACCCAAAACGACACCCCAAAACCAACGCGACACCCCATTTCTGTATCCTCAGCCGTGTTTGGAAACGACCGAGATGGACCCACCATGGTCTCTGTTCCCAGCAGGAACAGCCGGGCCTGTCCCCGCGGTGGCTGCGGTAAAGCCGTGCCGGGATGGGACTCTGATTTTGGGGTCAGCTGCCACACACCGTCTGCGACCCCGGCTGGGTTTCAGCTGCTGGCCGAGCGGAGCGGTACCCGTCCCCCTGCACCCTCGGAGCTGTCTCGTTGTGCCGTACAGAGACAAAAATACTTCCCCAGCTGCTGCCCACCTGGTGCCTGAGACAAGTTTAGGAAATGGCAATAAGAAACTGAAAATAAAAGGCTGAAAAGAGATAGACACAGGGCTCGCACCAGAAGTGGGCGAGCTAAAAATAGCGGTGATATGATCCATCAGAGCTATAGGTCATAATTAACCGCTCAAGTGTCTTTGGGCATCAAGCAAGTGCCTCCAGCAATAGGAAACTCACATGGGTTTAACAGCCGAGACGGCGTGTCCTCAGTTCCCGGCGTGCCACTGCCGAAAATAGACGTGTGGACGATCCCCCGGCCGGCTGATGCCAGGCACTGGTGGGGTGTTACCCCCCCTTCTGCCCCACGTTGGGGACCACCACGCTCCTTTCACCCCCTGCCATGGAGAGAAGGGGTTTTCCAGGGGATGAGCTTCCCCTTCTTGCAGGGGGGCACCGAAACCCCTTCGGGCACAAGCCCGCTGCCGTATTCCCAGTCACTCTCAGGAGCTGCTGGGAGATGGGTGCACGGAGAAGCTGCAGGAGCTGCTTGCAGGGAGCCTGCGTAAGCCTCCGGTGCGCCAGCATTTCCCTCGTGGTGGCTTGGGAAGGAGAAGCCACGGCTCTGGGTCATGGAGACACGATCAGTGCTTTCTCGACTGCCCCACACCGGGCAGCAGCACCTTCCACGGACACTTCCCAGCAGTCCCACAGAGCCCTCTGCCCCTCGCTGGGACCAGCACTGGGTGGTTGGCTTGGTCGCAATCCAAGCTTTTGTCCAAACCCTACTTGGTGCTCAAGCAATTGAAACGATCGAGGCAAGAAGCCTGGATGTGTCCCGTCCCCCCTCAACGAAGCCCCTCGGGCCATGCCCGCTCTCCAGCTCCGACCTTCCCACGGTGCCCACATTGTGCAGAGCACAGCGACGTCCCCCTGGCCGGGAGGGACCACCGGTTCCTCGGGGTGCTCCATTTCACCAGGGAAAAGTGGTTTTATATCAACGAGCTTCGCCAAGGGATGTGCGGGAGGAGCTTGTGAGAAAGGAATGGGGGGACGCTGCAGCAGAGGGAGGGTTCGGCTCCCAGCCCCGCTGCTGTGCTCACCCCAAAGCCCTGCGGGTCCAGGGTTCGGCCGACTGCCTGTACCTGGTGACAGGTTGTAATAGTCACAGGGGCGGATCTGGCGGATCAGAATATCACAGTCAGTTAAAAGGCACCTCTCGAGTCAATCTATGCCTGATAGTTTCTGTAAATATAGGATATTGTGCATGAGATCAAGTGGAAAGTTCCTTCTTTAATTCCTCCAGAAACAGAATTATTTAGCTGAGCTGCTATTCCCTGGAAACATCTGACTCGAACATTACGACATTGCAACAGAGGAGAAATTCAACACCACGACAACAGCCCTCAGCTAATCCATTTTCTTTTCTGGGACCAGGAAAGCTCAGACTGGGAGAAGGATATTTAAAACCAGTTCAGCTCTAAGAATAAGTGGTAGTTAAAACCAGAATGAAATAGGTAAGGATTTTAAAAACAAATACATGACTTGATCAATCATGATCCTAAGGGAAGTTAAAGCAGCTACAAACCATGAAGAACGGGGTGGGTTTTGGTGTTCCCTATTATCTGTGAAGAAGTCTGATGTAAGTCGTGTGCTGGGAGCAGCCCCTGCACAGCACGGCCGAAGCTGAGCTGTATGGAAACAGCCTGAGATCCAGCTGTACCGAAACCGGCCGTGACCGCGGAGGTCAGCGGGAAAGGCGAGCCCCGGCATCTTTGCAAAAGCACGTTTCAACTCGCTCGGGTACCCAGTCAGATGCCAGTTCCCCAGCTTGCATCCCCCCCCGATGCACCTCCTTGAAATCCTGCGCAGAACCTCTCTTACCTCTCGCGTGGCTGGCCCCGGGGGGGTTCACACCTGACCCAGCAGATGCATGTATCCCATACGTTCCTCGGGGTAATGTTACACGACGGAGACCAGACGTAGCCCGCTGCCTTGCAGGGGCGAGCCACGCACCCAAAGGGAAGCGGGCGGCCAGCTGGGCTCGGGCAGCTGTAGCTACGCAGGGCGCCGGGGGACGGATACGCAACACATTTATCCCGGGTGCGAACAACCCAACACTTTCTGATCAGTAAGTACGCATCTTGCTCTCACCACTCCTTCTCCCTGCCCCCAAGTCCCGGTGCTGCTTCTGCACGGGATGTATAGGGTATATAAGCAGACCGAAGGGGAGCGCAGCCATTTGGGGCTGAGATTTAGGAGAATTTCGGATTTCGTGGCACAGCCGGTGCAGTCCCGACCAGCACGGGGACTGGGAAGAGGAGACTGATGTCGGCCGCGTGGCCGTGGATAAGGGTGCATCCCCCAAAGGCGCATCCCGCTGGGTGCCCTGGAGCCCTGCTGCGGCTGCAGAGCTAGACTGGGTTTGAGTCAGAACAGCTTGAAAGTAATTATTTTATTTTCTCTCATTCTCCCTATTTTTGGCTTCAGATTCTTGGATGTCTCCTGCCTACTCCCCAAATATGTGACAAGGAGTAGGTTTGAGATAGTAACAATATTAAAATGAGTCAAAGTGCAGCATGAGCTGAAAGTTAGAACAAATGCAGAATAAAACCTCTCAGCAAAAATAACAGCCAAGGAGCACTCCGGTAGGCAGGAGATCTGCAGGAAAAGACCAGGGAGCAAGGGAGGATCGCGGGATCTGCAGGGTCCCTTACGCTACACGGCTTAGGAAACCTCGTGGGGGCCGTCATGCGTTAGATGTGCTCTGCTCGGGCTGAACAAGTCCAGAGAGGGATGGAAATGATCAGAAGATATGGGTTATGAGGAGAGAGAGTGAGATAACCAGGGTTTGTAGTCAACAGAAGACCAAGGGAGATGTGGCAACAGTCTCCTGAAGTTACTGCGAATAAGAAGGGAATAAAATTGGTTTCTACATACATTGACTGTGAAAAGGGTAAGACTGTCCTGACTTGCTTTGCTTGATCTCTTGAAAAGCCCCAGATGAAGGGATGCCTTATCTGTGACATTTAAATCTACTCCCAAGTCAGTAGCGAAAAAGCTGACCTGCCTCAGGCATAACACGTACCCCTCCGGAGCCTCCATAGGTCCCTCTTCCAGTTTCATTCTCCTCCAGCAAAGACGTGGAGGCCTTTCAGCCAGCTACTGCTCCTTTTAACATATCTTCTGATACTACGGTGAACTGGCCCAAGCCAAGCCGAACTGTGGTACCAGGCAGGGAAAGTCAGGACCCGATTTCTGCAGAGAGCCATCAAAGCAAAGAAAGAACCGACAAGCTGAGAAACGCTCCTTTGCTTTCATGCTGATCCCTCAGCAGGAATAGGTTTGGGGAGGAGGTGAACCATCTGCAGGTTCCAAATTAAAGGGATCCGTGTTAACAGTTATTCATTGACTTCTTTGGAGAAGAACCCAAGAACCTTAGCTATAGAAAACATACATTGGTTCAGCGTGATCCCTTTCAAGGCTCCGTTCTTGAGCCAGATGTTTGAGCATGAAGTGTGAAGGGGTTTAACTGCAGGAGCTACAGGGCAGCGCAGGACACAGCACCGGCCTGGGGAAGTACAAAAACTTCGTGAGCAAAGCGGGCAAGATGGGAAATGAAAACGAGCCAAATACTACAAGAATTGATCAGACCATGGAACAGGCTAAAACGAAGCAACAGATGCCTCATGGGTTGTGCAGATGCCAGTCGAGTGGAGATGATGGCAAACCAAGATTATAACAAAGCGGCAGGAGTGATGGAAGAAAAATGGCTTAGAAACCTCGTGGACCACGCTGGCCTTTGCCAAGAGGTGTATGGTGCCAGGTAATGCCCCCTCGCTCCTGCACAGGGCGGTGACCCAGCCCAGCATGCTCATCCTCAGCAAGAAAGAGCAAACCTAATGTTCATCTTCTGGGAAATGAGAAAGCACTGGCTTGTAAGGAAGACATTTCATTAAGGAGGAAGAAAGAAGCAAGGTATTTCCCCCATTCGCCAAAGTTCCTGAAGTCTAAAGCTGTCATTGCCATCCTTGTCCTTCCTCTGTGGTAGTAAAGGAACTTGTGGTATTTTGGGGGCAAATCTTACTTCTTTCCTCCCTTCTCCTGCCCTTGATTTAAGACTTGCAGCGTTCTTAATCCCGCAAGAAGCAAAGCGGGTGCTTCCCGTGGGGACATGAATAGCCCCATTGAAGTCATGTGCTGCGACTTTACACACGTGCTTGTAAGTCTGCAGGATTGAGGCACTTGAGCCCAGGAGTCATTTTTGGGAGGAGGGTCCCTGGTGCCCCAAGCACCCCACAGAAACCAAACGTACGCAGACCGTGGTTTCAAAGCCACTCATCCAGCAGCTATACCGAATTTGAAGCCTGTTCCAGGAGGCTCAATGCATGGCACGGTCTGGGTGTCCATCCTTGAGCCACCAGCTCAGCTCTTGGCATTTTACTCAGCTGCGGTGCTAGTCACAACCCCGAACGAACCAGGACAATCCCTGAATTGCAGTTACCAATAGAAAATGTTTAACATTCCCCAGGTGGGTACATTTGATAAAAACATTTAATTACTGCACTTCCTAAAGCATCCCAGAAAGCACAGTGCTGTCAGGCAATAAAACCACTAAATAACTCCAAGCTATTAAAAGCCAATAGGTTCTTGCACCCTCCACCGCAATAAAACCTGCAGAAATAAAGATGCCGGATGCTGATGCTATTTAAAGGGAGAGTACAACATCGTGTCACCATATGGTGATGTGGCGCTGGCCAAGTCCCTGAATTACAGCGTATATATACACGGCAGTGCCTCATTTTTTGCTTCCATCCAGCTTTCCTCTGGGAGCATCCCTGGGCTTCCCGCACAGCGCACCCCCCTCCTTGCAGGACGAGGAGCTTGTCCCAGCACGGTATTTGTGTTAAGAGACTATCAACCGACTTATTCCAATCACATAGTATTTTTTATATTTTTAACCAGAAGCTATAAAAATCCAGGAAATGTGGATTTATGGCCCATAAAAGGCTTAGTCAGAGCTATGACCTACTGACTTATGTAACTTTATTTACTACTGGCCTGGTATGGGGCTCCTATTCTAGCACCCCACTAAGCTCATTTTGTAGCATTTCTTTATTTGGGCTCTGTTAAAGATGCAGCAATGTTGGGCTGTCGGAGGGTTCAGAGATGGGGGCTTGGAGGGCACGTAGGCATCTGCTCCGAAGTGCAGAAGAGCCAGGCAGTGCCGACATGCGGCTTCTCACGAGGACCAAGTGGAACAAACCCACGCCAGTCTCGACCCTTGGGGTTTGCCCTGGACACAAGGTTGAGTGGTGACACTATTCCTTTCTTAGCCCTCACCCATCCTTTAAGGTGATGGCAAGTCAAAATCTTTGAAGAGGTAAATTCAACAGGGGGGTTTCATCCCCCTCCTTGTTTGCAGAAGGACCTGGTCGCAGAGAGGAGACGACTTAGGGCTTTGCAGTGTTTCTGCTGCGATGCCAGAGCTGCAGGGATGACCCCAGAGCATCTCTCCATCACAAGCTGCTGTGATGCCAACATCGCCTTGGAGGCTTCTCTGCGGATTCGCTCCTTGTCCAGCACCAACGCATTCTTCCATTAAGGAGCGATGTCCCCCAATTACCCAGGGGTGTTGCTCCACCTGCCAGGAATGTGCCCAGATTTGCCACCGGCCCTTCTCAGCCTCTTCCAGAAGCTCTGAGCAGTACCACAGCACCGGGGACTGCTGCAGATGGACCGTACCCAGGATACAAATCAATGTCCTGCTCCCAGGACTATACCACTAAGCCCCAAATCTGCAAGTCCCAAGGCTTATTCACCCTCCAGACTGGTTTGGCTCCAACTGCTGAAACTCTGCAGGCAGCACACGTGCAGGCAAACATCAGCACCCACACCAGGACCCAGCTGCCTCCATCCAACAGATCCCACCTCTGGGCCAAAGCAGCCCAAGTCTGAATAATCCCAAACTCCATCTGAACCAGCTGCAGGCCAGGATGTCTTCATCCTAGTTGCTTGGTGTGTAACTTCAGTACCCTTGAGAATGTCAGTGCCATTGTGCAGGGTGATTAACAGCTGGAGGGGAAGGCAAGGCTTGCAGCATCAGTAATTTATTTAGTTTTTGATGAGAAGTGACGAGAGCTGCCCAAGTTCAGCACACACAGGGTGTGAGATGTCCTTAAAAAATGGAATTTGTACAAACAAAAGAGGAAACTGCAGCAGCTGCAGAGATTAGCAAAAACTCCCATGTCTCTTGTCCAAACACCAAAGCTTCCCTGGAGGAAGACGTGCTGCGCGCTGCGCCCTAAGGCCAATATTTGGGTATAGAGCAGCTGGAGGACCAGAAAGACCACCAACACTGAAAGACCTCCGAACTGTGCCTGGCTGATGCACGGTTCTTGTCAATCACGACCATTTCAACTAGCTCTTTAGCTCTGATTTTCTCTTTTGGGCATCAGCCTCAGACCAGACCTATAATTTATGGTGTGTAGATACCAGCCTAAAGCGACATTGTCTGAGCGAGCAGTAGGAACCACGATCTAGCTCCAGATCGTGCAACCCAGCTGCTCAAGGGTGCAAGGAGCCCAGCAAAGTCTGCTTTAGCCATGGGAAAAATATGGAAACAAATTACCACTTCATTGGCAGGGTGAGCCCAGCCAGTGCTGTGGGCCTGCCTTCCTTCACAAGCTGAAAACGCTCCTTAGGACCTCCTCGGCTTTACTTCTTTGTCTCATTTAAGATCACACCTTAAGGTGCTCACAAAACTCAGCTCACAAAACAGGAACTCTTTCAACACCCAAGTGCTGCTGTCAGCCCAAAACGCTGCTGCTGGCCTCGTGTCTGGTGCTCTGAGTTTGCAACACCACTGTGGGGGCCTGATCCTGCTCCCCTCCCACCTCCGAGGTCTGGCTGGACAGAAGGACCCCAGCTGCAGCATCTTCCCTTCCCAGGAGGAATGAGATACAAGTGCATCTGCAAAGGGCAGAGCAGCGTTTTTTGCTAGTGAGCACCCACACAGTGTTTATTTGCAAGTGAGTCAACTGGACTCTAATGGCTTTGTGGATGCCGCACAATTCATCTCTCTTATCTCAGGGATTTTCATTACCTTTTGGGCAATTTTGACAAAAATTCAATTTTCCCTGCCCACACACACATCCTGCTGTTCTCTCATTGAACACATCAATTAACAGCCAAAAAAGTCCTCAGCATCTTTTCTTTCCTGGATTCAGCCTCCTCCATCAGCCTTTAACACCATTTCCCAGTGCAATTACCCACCCCAAACTGCTGCCAGGTCTGGCCCAAAAGACTGAAGCTCTTCACGCCTGATCCGCACGCCGTTCCTCCCTGCAGACATGTCTCTGCCATCCCCGAGAGCAGAAACCACTGCCCCAAGCAAGCAGGGACAGAGCTGTGCGTGGCCCTGCATCCCTGCGACAGCATCTGCCCCGAGCACCCGTGCAGTTGCACAAGAAATGCAAGTGGCAGAAGAAATGTAAAACTTTATCGCATTCTCAGTATTTAGCAGAATTAGAGGAGAATCTAGAGGTATTCCAGCTACCTTTGCAAACCAACAACAGAGGGCTCTCTGTTTTCCTGCTTTTTATTCCTGCTGGGATGCAGAGAGCTGCACCATTTCCCATCAATCCAGTTATTTCCGCAAGGGAGAAGCGGAGTCTTTAAGCCTGAAGGCATAGCAGGGTGCAGGGTGACGTACGTGTCCGCCTCGTTCTTGTTCTCTCCTCCAGGCATTTGCTTTCAGCCACCGTCAGACAGGGCACCAGGACCTGTGGTCTGACCCAGTGCGGCACCTATCAGTTTTGGTTGTTCTTTTTTCCTTAAACTCAAAGCAAGCATCAGCGTAATTTTATTTTAAAGGGAGACCCTAAAAACTGTGTCTGCGAACCAGGCTATGAGATAGCATAAGGATGACACCTTAACAAAGCGCTGCCACCACGACCACACTGGTCCAGATGTGGGTTGCAGCTGGCAGCAGCTCTGTCCCTGCCAGCGCAGAGCCAGGACCGCCAGGACCCAGTGCTCCCCATCTCAGCCCCACACACCAAAAGGTGGAAGTAAAAAGCAGATGTGTGCTCTGGGAAGGTTTCCAACACAGGTTATTTTCTTTGTTGGTTTTTTTTTTTTCCCCTTTTCTTCCTCATTTAAGCTCCAGACCTGAGACAGCCTACAAAGCCTGGGTG
Source organism: Haliaeetus albicilla (assembly GCF_947461875.1). Lineage (NCBI taxonomy): Eukaryota > Metazoa > Chordata > Aves > Accipitriformes > Accipitridae > Haliaeetus > Haliaeetus albicilla. Next base: position 36,651,104 of record NC_091494.1, read on the forward strand.
CAGTGACATTTTGAGCAGAGGTAGCAGCAGCAGCAGGTGATGGCAGCAACCCTCTCTTTCACTGCTGAGACCACCCACATCTCCCAAAGCCCTTGGTCTCAGGTGTGCAAAAGGGAAGGGGAAGGTCCTCAGCCAGGTGAGAGGAGCACCAACCAGCCCCTCTCACCATTGGAGCCAGAGCTGCTGGTTGTGAGCAGCTTTTAAAGGGCTGTTCTGCAGGCAGGGTACGAATTAAGGGAGTCGTTAATGTCGCACCTACAAACTGGAGCAGGACTTACCTGAAGCTGGAGAAGTGGCAGGCAGGGAGATGCTGCAGAGCAGCTGCTTGGCCCCGATGCATGCTGCGGGCAGCACCCACCCTGCCCGGGGCACAGGGGCGGCTCAACATGATCTTTTTTAGAGAAGGAAACCTTTTTCCTTTCTTTTTTTTTTTTTTCCTAAGTATTAGGTGCAACAGGCTGAAGAGGTCCCAGCTCTGGAGCAGCCGCCTCCAGCCCAGCCTTTTGGCTGGGACCGTACCGGAGAGAGACAAATCCCCACAACCTGCCCTAACCTGCAAGAGAGGGGAAGGCAAGGGAGAGTCGTCTTCTGACCCCTTTGACGATCAAACACTCCAATTCTCCTTTCCTTTCTCTGACTGCTGACACAACAACTTCACCTTGAAGAGCTGTTTGAGGAAACTTGAAACTTGGATGCTGAGAGAAAGGCAGGGAGAAGAGAATCCTCCAGCAGAATGAGTTTTCTCTCTAGATCTCCATGTTGCCTTTGAATTGCAAGAGCACCATCTTGTGTTTAAACCCAACACAGACTGCACCCAGTCCTGGGGGTTTCCATCCTCTCTGGAAGCACAAGGAGATAATAACAAGCAGCAATCCATATCAATTCTCATGAGCAACCTGCCCACCATCACTCTCCAGGACGTTTTGACAAGCAGGAAAACAACTCACACACTCGGGTTTGTTATCTCAAAACAGCTTAAGAACTTAATTATAACCAGGCAAAATGGCAACAAGTCCTTGAAGGCCATGCCGTGGAGTATGGTCCAAGGCCAAAAGGCCCCCTTCAAAGCTTGTTTTACACTTGTGCATCAGAGACCATCATCAAGTTAAATAACATTTACAGACTGTATTGCTCAGCTTTCAAATAGATTACAGGGTGCTGAAAAAGGGGGGTGATGGCAAAAAGAATCCCTGATTTTGGTTTGCTATTCCCTTATAGAAAAAGGGAAATTATCTCAGTCTCTCTCTCTCAATAAGTTTGGGGTTTAATTTCCAGCAAAAAAGTATTTTTCAGTAAAGAGCATTCACACTGAAACTTTTTTACTTCCTGTATGATTATTAACATTTTACACATTCTGATTTGAATACCTCTTTTTATAGGAGACTGATACAATTGAGATAACTTTTTAAAAATCTGCTACAGAAACTGAGTGCTTTTCCTGTTATCACCACATTCGTTGCAGAAGGTCTTGGGTATTTATAACGGCTTAAAACTTCAGTCTCCAAATATAATTTGTAACACCTTAACCTAGTTCACAATTCTATTAGCACTTCTCTCAACACAGGATCTGAAAAATTAAATTACTTACCCACACACCTGAGGGGCTGTCAGGGCTGCCAGAAGAGCTTAAACATTTCCAGAGTAAAGATTTATGATGCTTCTTCCTATTTAATACATACACACACTGTCTTAGCACGGTGCAATGATGTGACATGCATGTGAAAGGACACATCCCGCAAATAAACACTGTGAGGAGAGGGAAATTTGTCAGTACATCCGCTCTGGAGAGGCAAAAGTCTTGCGAGAAAACTCCAGTAAATGAGCAAAAAGATGGTTTTGATTTTTTTTTTTTTTTAAGAACCAAGATGATAAAATTTCAAGTTGGTACAACACTGGTAACAGGACACTTCACATTTTCTGAACCCTGGATGATTCCTATGTTTGCACGGGCGAGTATGAAGTATTTGCATCCTAGAGGTATTCAAAAGCAACAACTTTACGTAGGCCTGTCGCTACAGCCGGAGAGAAGCAAGAGTAACATATGCTTGCACATTACCACGGGCGAGTTAAGGGACTAGACGCCATCCTGCCCCTGGCACACCAGGGGACAGAAAGTTGTCATTGTGCGAGGAGGGGGCCACCTCAATCCATTACAACAAAGGTTAAGCAAACATTTTCAGTGGCATGGCCGCTTGTTACATGTTAATTAAGATAAATTGCTGGGACAAACGTGGTTAGAAAGTGGCAGGTGAGCCAGGAAACAATTTAAACCTGGCTCTAGCCAAGTGTTCCTTTTCTGCAGTAGAAATCAACCTCTTGTCACCGAGTCCTCGTTCTTCTGCCTTACAAATACACTATTTCCTTTGCTGCGCAGTAAGTAACCAACATGCATTTTTGCTTAGAACCTTACCAAAGATTCATTTAAGAAAACTTGAAAAATAAATTCCAGTGCCAGTGCCTATTTCATCTGAGCTGCAGTTAAGCGGATCTCCTCTGGATTCTTAACCTATGAATCAGTGGGTTTGTGGGCCGCGTAAGAGGCGAAGACGGCATTTGGGAGCCAGTCAGGGAGCAAAGTTTTTCTTCAGAGTTTTTGCTTAGGCCCAGTACGAGAGCGGGATTACACTGCTATCCGTGGGCTGACTCAAATATATTACGCTACCTGTATTTATGATGGCAATATTTGGCTGCTAGTGTAAAATACCCAATTATTCTGCCTTCTGGTAGTATCAAAAACCTTTGAACTTAACATGAGACTACAAAGAACACACCAATCCAATGCATGTTTCATATACATATTTATATATATTTCATGTACAAAGTTACATTCTGAACCCCATGGATTCAATAATAGAAATAAATACTGAAATAACTACACTGCTATATGAGCTTTTCTGCTCACAGAAAAGAAGCCTCAAGTTTTAACAGACAGCAAGTTTAACGCTGTAGTATCCATCTCGGATTACAGAGGCAAGTAAAATTCAGCGTAAAGTGTCCAACAGACAAAACTTCCAAAAATTACAGACCATAAAATGTTTAAAATATATGCTTAAAAGATTGAGAAATGTGCATCAACAAAATTAATAAAGGAAACTTAATCTTGTTAGAGGGCGGGAGAAACATTTAGTGTATAGAAAAATGCTTTGAGGTGCAACATAGGTTGTTACAATATGGCATAACCCTGTTAGAAAAAACATTTAATTTCCCTAAAGAACTGTATTTGAGTTTACCGTGTCTCTTTTACAGAGCAGGGCCTTCACAAGACCCCGTCTCAACAGGGCCGCTTACAAGAGTGCTAAGTCAGGTTTAATCCTTTGGTAACTTTTATAATACTCACATGGAAATAAATATTCAGTTACACAGCATTTTAAAAGACACACGTTCTTTAGAACAGTTAGTATAATAAAACAGATTTAACATTTGTTTGTACTAAGGCAGCCTATGATAAAGTGTCTACGCTCTGCCAGCTCTATCTGATCCAACGCAGGAAGACCTTTACAAGAAATGGACAATGCAGCAGCTTATACAACGCGTTTCACCTTTACCATGCAAACACCCTTACCCAGGCAAGTAATGTGCTGCATATTTTGTGCTCGAAATGTTTCCAAACTATTAACAAGCTGTAGCTATCAAGAGATTAGCTCCTATTTATATGATGCTTTAATCACATGAGTGTATGCATAAACACATTCTTGAGACGGATTTGTAGGAGTGTATTGTCATCTCAGTGCCTGAGTTTTTACGTGCTTTATTCACCATTCAAAGCGACCTTAAACAGAGTTTAGAAATCCCAGGGCACTGTGATGACAACAGGGACCCATCTAATCTACTGTACCTTAGGACAGGGGATAAAGTTTTTTAAATGAGAAATACAGAGAAGTGCACATGCCTTTTATCTACACCCACAGCGGTACATAGTTAACCTACTGTTTTCTTTAAAACCCTCCACTTTTAGACAGAAACAATCATTCTCTGAAAAATTTGCAAGAGTTGGCCCACTGAGGTGGCTAAAATGGCACGGTGGACCAGATACATTTGGCAAAAGACCAGGTACACACTTGCCAGATTGAACTGCTCTAGTTGATAGCAGTAAAGCCGTTCAGAGAAAACAGCTCATCGCTAATTACAAATAAAATGCTACACAAGAACCAAGGAACAGAATTGTGCGCTTTTTTTCTGAGAACATGAGAATGTGACAATCAACCAGTGAGTAAAAGCTTTGGAGACTGTGTTTTCCAAAGAGGGGAAAAAAAAAAAAAATTAAGAAAATGGCAGGAGAAGCAATGAAACTGCACCACTCACAGTGAAGATTCTGCACAACAGTAAAAGTTTAGACAGCATTTTTCTTAGACATCCAATTTTGTAAGTTAGTTCAGATGTGCTTCAGATTCAGCATACATGTCTATGCAAGTTTTAAATAGGTCTTTCTAAGAGTGTTTACTCAGTTTACTTTCTGTATTTGTATAATTTTTAAAAAGCTCCCAGACTTTATATTTAAGCCAAAGTACTTTAGGAGTGACATTAAAGATGAATTTGGAAAGCAAATTATGAACATCATGCTCTCATCACTTTTGGCATTCTGAAGAGAAAAATACTACCAAGATATTAGACATCTTTAATAAGGATTTTTACTACATAGTTCATGTCCTAGATACATATTTACGAGAGGAACAGCTGTGTACAAAATATGTCGCTTAAAAAGTATTTATACATATAAATCTAACCAATAGACCTGAATGGAGTTCTTCTGGTTTATCAGCTATGATATGCATTTGAAAAAGCTGCCTAAATATATATTTACACAATAGACCTCAGCTAAATGTGTTCATTTAAAAAATTAAGAAAAATATATAAACACATGTTTGCCTGATAGACCAGAACTGCTCCTATTGCATAAAAATGTTTAGGCAGTTTTAAAAAAGTGTTTCTATATTTACTCCTCTGAAACTGTTCCGTTCTCTCACATAATCAAGTTACTAAATTTCTCTGCTAATCTGAACAGAACAGTCCCAGCCTTTTGGGGGTAAATGCTGGATGTTTATTAAAACCCCTCAAAACTTTTACTTTCTAGAGACTAAACGAAAAAGCAAATCTGGGTTTTAAAGTATTCTGAAGTACAGAAATCATGAAGTATTTAACTTAGGTCTGATACTAATGTAGGAAATCCAAGGTAAAAGCAAGACAGTCTTCAACTCACACTTATGGTTAAAAAAATAGATGGTGAGTAGACAGAATGTCAGCCTAATATTAGAGTCTTCTGACTTTCATCAATTTACTCAATCTTAGTGTTACCTGCTAACATTGTTGCTAACTTTTTTTTTTTTTTTACTAAACTGGGGTATGCAACTACAAAAAAATACATTTTGTACCTAATAATCTGGCACTAAAGTTCCTTTACAATCTCACTTGGGCAGAATGCATTTTTCCTGTACACTCTCAGTCTTTTCTCATGCTCTAATCGAGGTCTCTAACCTTCACACATGTAGTGCCTCATGAGTTTGACCAGCTAGGCAGAGAAGATCATTCTAGTGCTTAGGACATAAGGAGTTAAGACAAGAAAAGAACAAAAACATATCCCCTGTTCAAGAATTTTACAGTTATTTTCAAATTTAAATCATCCTAAGAATACCCTTTGGAAACTGAGTTGTTCCATGTCAGGGAAATGGAAAAACGCTATGCTCAAAATTGCTCATTATTGAGGGCAGCAGTTCTCAAACTTTTAAGTTTCAATAGTGAAGACATGTGATTTTATTTAAATATTGTCATCTTAATTCCTATACAATCCCCTCTTCCCCCCAGATATTCTGATGAATGTAACAAATTAAACCGTATACACTATATGAGCAAGACTTTCCAGGTTTGAAAACAGAAGCTGAAATTTACAGTTTGCTTTAGCCCTCACTGAATATTTGGATGAGTCTTAATAATCCATCTTATAATTTGTCAATTTTTTAATACTCTGGGAATAACTTTGCTGTTTTACTCAATGCATTATACAGTGAAATGAAGCTCAGTTGTAATAAAGCTGAACTCAAGTGAGACTACCAAAGAAGTGAACTACATTAGATTGCTGTGGTACAGTAAAACTAATGTCTCAGTTGCTTACTATGGTGTGCACACCAATTTTGAGAAAGATCTGATTTCATTATACTGTTCCATGTAACACGGGTGCAGTAAACCAGCACAAGCTAATTCCTGTATAGTTAAAGGTATGACAGATTTGCAAGATAAAGTTAAACAGCAAAGAAATGCTTCAACATCATGTAGTGAAACAGGTTTCACAAAATAAAAAAACATGCAGAAGCTTTTTTTTTTATCTTTTTTTTTCTTTTTCTTTTTCTTTAAGGTCTCCAGCTGCATCCTACAGGCTCACTCACTGCCACACATTACTTGCCACACTATCAAGTGACTCCTCTCAGCTTTGGCTACAGAAGGTTCAAGTTGTAGAGCTTCTCCAAGGAGTTCAGATTCTCCACCTTCGTCACCTGAAAAACAGCAGCTTTGATTCAGGCACACGATAAAAAACAGTATTAACACCAAATGGAGCAAGACAAGCGACATCCAGGTTTACAAGCAAAACGCTATAAAAGACAGTAGTTGCCATATGCTCATGTAAAAGCATATCCAAGACTGTAAATATATACATTACAAACTGAAAGTCTGTTGCATAATTATTTCAGAGCCTCGTATTCTGATGGTCATATTCTTCAGTTCTAGCCGCCAAAATTAAATGCGGTTTCGTAAGTATCCATGTTCTACACATTTCATTACTTACTTATAACTCTTTAAGGCAGAAAAACAACAACCTAACTTGCAAACTTGCAGTATCTCCCAGGTAGAAATGGAGATGGTTATATGACAAGAAAGTGTGCTAGCATAAACACATAAACCATATAAAGTGCTCTGGAAATAAGAGCAGTAATTGAGCACAAGGGAGACAGCGCCACATTCACATCTATGATGAACCTTTCCCCTTCTTTCCTCTTGTTCTAGTTACCCTTGCTTGTCACAACACCGCACACACTGGCACAAGACAGCCTTAAGCGTATTCTCCATCGTTGCTCTTCAGAAGAGAAGAGCAGTTTTGTAACTGTGTCTAAGCTCTTGGTGACATGAGCTGACTTGGATCAAAGGTGACAGACTAACCACTAAACAAAACTGCACGTAGACAGTAATAAACCTCAATACAGAGGCAGTCTTGTGGTACAGAAGAACGTCAGTTTAATCAGATGAAATGGGAACTGACCTACAACTTCAGGAAGGTTTCAAGTCACAGTTTGGCTGGCTTTCTGGTTAGACTACTTTGGAGGTGTGAGGAATCTAAACATAGAATAGCCTGAACTTGCTCTTGAGCCAGTTTGCTGCACTAATGTGGTAATGGCTGAGCTAATGCAGCTATAGTACTGACGCTTAACTTCATGGCTTTGCATCATGCCACAAGGACAGCAAAACGCACATTTGGTATGTGGCTATACCCGCTTGGAAAAAGTGCAGAGTTTTTACTACTCACTACAGCGTGGCACAGAATTGCCTCAAGTCCTGCCTCCCCCGTAACTCCACTGGGGTTACCGGCAGGAACATGTTTTTCATTGATTAGTGGGATGACAGAATTTGGGCTGGCCTTCATGGGTTGTCTTTGTACTGTTCTTTGTGGGTTTTTTTTGTTGGTTGGTTGTTTTTGAAAAACACTATAGACAGATTTAGGCAAAAGGTCAGAACCAGGTCCAGGGGTTCTGACTTCTTTTAGGCACTTTTTATCAAGGTGTCTAGCTGCATATTCTAAGCATAGAACAACCACCACTCTCGTTTTGTTCTATTTCCCCAGTGGCTGCAATTAAAAAAAAAAGTTTACACAAGAAATCTTTTATGGTGTAGGATCATGCAAAAGTGCTACCTGAAAAAAGCAGTGATCAAAATAAGGGCATGCAAAGACAACAGCGAGCTACTTTTTCTCTTCACTCAAAAATGAGTAAATTTTAGTTTGAGTGTTCTTCACTTAATACATGACTTTTTTTGTAGTCAGTCTGCATATTTACGTAACTAAGGATGTATTTTCCAGCAGTTTGAGACAGAAGACTAACCTGTCAAAGTAAGACAAAGTATAAATGGTAAGGTGGTACATGACTCCAAAGCAGAGTTTCAAATAAGCCTTTTTACACAGGCAACTCAGAGGTCATGGTTTATTGGGAGGAGAAGAGTAAGCTGAAGGTGTATGTTGGGGAGAATAGAGATACTTCTATCCTCCCGCCTGCTTAATAAAGACTATACACTGACTGACCACACAAATGCACTCTGCAATCACAACAGAAGTTATTATATGGTTAATGACCTTTCACTATGAAGAGGTTACAACTGATTTTAAGCTCAGTATTTCTTACCCATTCTGAAGTCAATATATCCTTCTCCACCACTTATCACCAACATCGATTTTAAGGGACTCTGGTTGAAGGACTCTTGGGCTGGTTTATCAGCCGTTAGCTCTGTTCCACCACTACTCTGTGGACAAACAACCTGACCTGGATTAAAAACAAAACATTTTTATGCCACATCTCACAGAATAATACCAGCTGTATTTGGTCATTGGATGATATACTTAATGCCTAATGATACACTTAAGTTTGGATTCTAGTATCTCTTCAGCGAGGGACAGAAAGCTAGCTTTGCTCTGATTTCATCTCTCTAAAGAGATGAAGAATCTGTTCAGGTCAGTTCAATGCAAACCAGAAAATTAAATGCCTCTTGATAGATTTCACAGCACAGGTATGCAGATCTAGAGAATGACATTGAAACAAGACTTAAAGACTTTCAGACACACAACTGAAATGATTCAGCGCGTGTCAGCCCATTAAGCAAACTTCTGTCATTTAATTCCAGCACATGAGGTGCATAGAAGCACTGAGAGGGCATTCGGCCAGCACTGCAGCTTCTAGGAAACTCTTAGCTTTTTCAACTGAGAGTCTTTCCTTTGTGGGCTTTTCCCTTAGTAGCTCATCCTTCCTGCAGGATGTCAGACTCTTAAATTGGACCTTACATCAATTAACAGTTGACTGCCTTCTTAATAGGCAAGTACTCACTCACCACAGTACCTTCTTCCCAGATGGAAACAAAGCACTTCTTCCTTTGTGACCAAACCCTTTTCCTCCCATTAAACAACATTGCACTTGGGAATCAGACAAATCTCGGTAATAAAACATGATAAAACGTTTCTGAATGCACTATTTCATACACTTGCTATCTTTGCCTAAACACTATGTTTAACTAAGCAAATGAAGGCGAAAAAGAAAGTTCATTTGAAGAATGGTAATAAAACCTCACCAGGTACTGCGACAAAGAATTTAACAGCATCACGGTGCCCATGGAAGCAAAGCTGCGCGTGTGCCATTGAACAATATGGTATGAATGTTCCCGGAGTCACTTTGTCACTGTTTTCATCGCCGTATACGCGTATTACACTCCCCGGACGGTTTCCGGAGCCTGCTGCGGCTTTATTAGCTGTAAAAGAAGAGAAGCGTTTTCTACTTGAAAATACAAGTTACAGAAATGGTTATTTGTTAAGAAACCTTATGGTACCATCTAAAAGCTAAAGCCAACTTAGATAAAAATGAAACAGGAGGGCAGCAATGCCAATTCAAGACAGAGCTGGAAAGAAAAAAGATTGCATGCTTCGTTATTTTAAGTACATCAGAAAATGGAGCAGGATTCTTATTAGTCTAGCATAAACACCAGATTTTAATATCCTACTTTTGGAAAAAAATAATTTGCGAAAGGACCGTATCTTTCACAGAAAATAAGTACCTCTAATGTGTTTCAGTATGAGCAAATTCAATGTACTTAAACATATAATTAAAGACAGTTTCATTCCAACTAATCATAGGGTATCCCCTTGCCAGCAAAAATTCTCTAAATATAGCCACCTGTGGGCATGAAGGAGCTACCCTATTATAATTCTACATCTAGTTTTTACTGAAGTTTTAAAATCCATTAAAACAGAGAAGTACTCATGCTAGACATACAAGCCATCTCCATTCCAAAGACTATCAAAGTAGTGAAAGAAACAGTGATTTGTAACAAGACAGTAAATGATGTGGATTAATGACACAAAGTTATAAGATATGGTATCACATTGGCTGGAAGAAAAACAAAGTCTGTATGAAAGTTCAGCTGCAACACAGGATGATATACTAAACTGCTGAGCAGATTGGTGGCCATTTAGCAAACATAAAACTGCTGCAATGCAGTAACTGCAAGTGGAAAAACATTTAGGAACATACAAAGGGTAGATCTATAAGGAGTGGGAAACAGCCTCGAAGTGGCTATTAGAAGCCTGAAAGTAGATTTTTGTTCAGGATCTGCACTTACCCCTCAGCCCCAGTAAACGTCCCTGGTGGAGGATTACAGCTAAAGTGAGAAAGGAGGAAAGGGGAAATGGATAGGTATGACAGTAGAGGAGAAGGATTAATGAGAACCCACCACTCATATTTTGGTTTTTGATAAGGCAGAGCTTAAAATTTTAGCTCCTAAAACCAGTAAATATCTAATTACAGAAGATTCAATAAAAAGTCACAAAGAACAGCATCTTGTTATAAAAGTTTCAGTACAAAATGGACAATGAAAGCACCGCCACTTTCATGTGCTTTATCGCTATAAAGTTTATTATTGATTAGCAACGTTTCCCCTTTCTCTCTTTCCTTGGCAGGAGGCTACCAAAATAATATAGAACAACTCATGTTTTCAAGTTCCCTTTTGAAATATCATCTGTGGATCTGGAAGATGCCCTGCTGTTGAGACCCAGGGAACTGAGATATGCAATTGGTTATACAAGGATGCGACTGTTTTTGAAAACCGTGAATATTTGTAACAAGGGTTCTCAAACCCACCATCAGGCCACCCACAAACGGTTGTTCCAATTCATGAACAACTAGCAAAACTGAAATTGAACTAAATAGCTTTAATAGGGATTTTTTTCATGTTCACTACTGTTTCAAAACAAACTCCTCTGGAAACATTAAGCTTGATGCAAATTAAGCGCTATAATTTTTGAAAGCATGATTTAAACTATTTCAAATTCATGATAGGAAGCCTGTCCTTCCTTAGTACGTTCATGCAATGCAAAAAAAGACATTTATTGAATGGGTGGATGATGTAATGGAACAGTATGAGAAAAAAATGCATGTATGTGCTGTTCAACAAAGCAGATACAACATGAAGAGTTCTTACTATTCAATTACCCTAAAATATCACCTGTCAGACTGTACTACTTTCTATATAACAACTGTACAATTAGGACTATCAAATTTCTGTATTTTATTTTCTGAAACTTCTGTCCATGTGTTCTAACATTAGTCTCAGGCACAAGTGTTGGGTTGGTTTTTATGGGACTTTTTTTGTTGTTGTTTTGTTATTTTAAATGCAATAAATTTGCACACTGATTCTTCCCAAGCTTTACCTACTTAAGATTTGTTTTGCCTTTGAACTGGACTTTTTCCTTCTCCAGAGGTTCAACTGCCCATATCTGAATGCTTTCTCTCCCACCCCCAAGGAGTTTCAGCCTATGACAGAGGGGTCTGTTATTAAGCAGATACCTGGATTTGCATTACTGGAATTTTACCTAGAAGTTAGTGCCCTATTTGTAGAATGTGTTTACAACTCCTGTAGCTTTAAATGTGTCCTTTAAAGCAGTCAGTACTACTGCTGTTGTAGTCCTTTATACCAGCTTTGCGATGAATTCTCAAGAGCTAAAGCCAATCAAATTGTATTAGCAACAATATCAACTTGCTCAAATCAAACAAAAATCTACTCTGGTGATCATACGGCAATCAAAACATAACATTAATTAGAACACTAAAGCCATCTCTTCCAAGCAATAAACTTCTATAAGTGCTGCTAATACTCGTAACACCTCTAAGGCTTCAAAGCGTCTCTCATTCAAGCCACAACAACTCTGCTCAAATTGAAGTACAGGAGATTTTGGAGATGTGCTTTTTTGCTCAGAGTAATTGTAACCATGTACACAGATTAGGTGCTAAACATCACACAGGCCCAATCCGTTACAAACCTGAAAGATTCAGACCTGGCAGTAAAGCTTTCTATCCATTAGCAAGCATCTGAATGGCGTTTAATATTCTCTTTTTGTGTCTACAGCATATTGCACAGTGCTATTCATTTATATTTTACTTACTTTCTGTTAATGGAATGGAGATGATGACACCATTTCCTGTTCCTACCCATAAACGATTACAAGACACCATAAGAGCTGTGATTCTCACAAATGAGAATCCCAGTTTACCAGTACCTAAAAACAAAAGATGCTTTTCATCAAAAATTATGAGCAAGAATAATTTTAGTTCCATAACAGAGAATCTTAACTCCAACTCCCAAACCACGCAGACAAGTAATTCCCTCCCACTTCAAACAAAAACAAGGTAGAGGAGTACATTTAAGTTCTAAAGATAACCTAAAATGCTAAAACACTCTGTTAATTAAGTTGTGAACCTATACAGAAGGAGACTAACATTAACTGCGAGAAAGCACAAAAGGTATAATGGCTCCACAATGCTGCGCAAAAAAGTCTTTTGGGGCTTACAGTACCAGGGCAGCTTTTCAAACAAACAAACAAAAAAAGGTGAGTTTACAGATGCAAGATAATGATTTCTCATCCATTAAAATTAATTTCTCATTCATTAGCCCTGTGAGGGGAGCAGAAGGCAGCTGACCAGCTAAGCACATACTTGTGAAGGATTTCCCACGGCCCAATTACATGTATTTGTTGTGTTATGTAGGCAGTCAAACTGCTCTTATATAAACATTAATGAAAAACATCAGAAAGCTTATTAGCTTCAATAGCAATAAAAATTTGCTATTTTGCATTTGTGTGTTCTTGAAAAAGAGGCAATTTTTCCAGGCAAGTAATGGATTCTTCCCACTCTTAGATTTAGAAAAAGGCATCAGTACAGTAAAACAGAGAAAGATTTTAGTGTCTCTATTGATGCCTGCCCAACCCAGCCACCATTTTCCTCATTAGTTCTGAGTTTTTAGGGACATCTTAGACATCAGGCAGGACCAACAGACTGCATCAGAAGACCCATCATCCTCATCATGCTTTAGAGATTGACAGATTCAAGTCTTCACAAACAGGATTTGACTAGCCTGCCACCCACCCTTCCCCCTAGTTTGTAGTGAGAATTGCCTGATCCATAACAGGAAGAGAAAGCTCCAGACAGCAAGAGGTGTAAGAATACTACAGTTTTTCTCATCAACTTACCTAGCATTTTGCTTACATAAGGTTCAATGTCCACATCTTGTAGATGCTGATACGTGTGCGCATGATAGAGACGCAGGGTGGAGTCCAGACGAATAGACACCCACACCCCATCACCCACCCATGCCAGCTGCCTCACTTGGCTTTCTCTTCTTGGGTGCGCATCAAATGACTTCTATGAAAAATTGGATTTTAAATGAGAAGATGAAACAAAGGAAAGCGTAAGAAAGATTTCTCTGTTGCTCTTACACCGCCAATACCGGCAATTTTCTTAAATCATCTATGACCCTCTGATTTGCGCGATCACTTGCAGGTACAGTGTTTAGCTTAGTTACAATTACCATATGATACTGGTAAAGTAATAGTAAAAATGCTGATTGCCTTCCCTGGAGTGTGATCTCAAAGCCGTAGTTTCCTACCGTGTCTTCATTTACACATCGTATTCCAGCCTACTCTGGCTTCCATCTCCATTTAACCTGGAGCTTTTTTGTTATAAGGTCCTCCTGTTACAGCACAAGATATACATGCCCAAAAAGTGTTTTTTCTTCCTAGTTCTGTCAAGCCTTGCTCTTGAATACCAACGCAGTGCAAAATACACACTATCCGCCAGCAAAACAATTCATTTCACTCTTGTATGAATTCCTTCATTTCAGTTTTCCCATATATACATATTCTTCACAAAAATAGATTATTAATTGGGTGCTTGATACTTTCAGAAGAGCTAAGCAGTCACCCTCAAAAGGTCTGGCCCATGTCTCAGGCCAATTAGCAGAAGCTGAAGTATTAATACTGCTAATAGCTTTCAGAAACCTTAGCCACTTTCTGTACTTGAGATGCCAGGTACACATACAACACTGCGGAAACACCAGCTTATGCACCTTATATAAATAAACTATTCTATAACTGGAGGGAGAGTACATTCAAGATTAACACTTACAAACCTCTAAAGTATGCAAAGACAGATTATAGAAAAGGTTACAGGTGGGTGGAGGACATAATGAGGCATGCACATAGAGAATAAGCTGGAAGCTAGCCTTACAAGCTCTGCACAAGGACACTCGTCGGTTCCTGGCCAGCTAGAAGTGGAGAACTACCCCCCCCCCCCCCAATTAGTTTCAATAAATAAGAACTGTCTCACCATGGCTTAAAATCTCCCAAAACAATGAAAACATCTTAAGAAAAAGTAACAGTATTTCCCCAAGACAAATTTGTTTGGTTGTTTGTTTCCGTACTGGTGAACAAACAACTGTTCTCTAGAGTACTCTGGAGTTTGAGCTGTAGCATGAGACGACATTAAAACATAACATTTAATTATTTTAAGCACCATTTTAACTTGCCTCTATTTTCATGGCCTTTGGTTGAACAACATAGATTTTGTTCCTGTAGCCACACCAGACTTTGTCATGTACCACTGTCATGCATCTTATGGAATGATGTGGCCGGCCCAGATCTAAGAGGTGATAGTTTGTCAAATCCCATTGACCATCTTCAAAAACAGAGGGAAAAGAAAAAAATGAAACAAAACATAGGTTCCTATGAGTTTAAAAATTATTTAAAAGTACAGGCAAATATCTTAACAGTCTAATTTTTTTAAAAGCACTGTAATAATCTGGATAAGTCAATAGAAATTTATGGCTAGGCTCCTCATTAAAAAACCCCTGCAACTAGTTATACTAACTACCACCATCCCAAATGCTCTTTTGTTTTTAATATAATAAGGTTGTACAGTGACTCATGTTTAAAACATATCAAAACATTTTTAAAAACAGAAAGTTACCTAGTGCTAAATGCTTTACTTGGATAGGCATCACTATACATTACAACAAGCAACTACCCACACAGTGCTAGGCACTTGCTGCTTGACTGAACATAGAATTGTTGACCAGTGCGTCAAGATTTTTTTTAAATATGCTGCAAGATCTTAAGAAATGCACTTGATATCTACTAAAAGCATACTAAATTTGGTCATTCAACACCAAGTAAAATTCTTCTGTAGACTGAACTAAGCCACAGATCATCACTGACATTTACTTGAGATCCACTAGAGTCTGAGTTTTAAAAAAAAAAAACCACACTAAAAACATAACAACTTCATCCCAGATGCATCTTTCCCAATATCTGCATTAGTGCTGTGCAGCTTCTTTAATTCTTCTAAATGCTGAGCACAGGGATTTAAACTCCACAAGGAAAAGAACAAATGAACGGGGAGTCTGTGGAAACAAGCTAACAGATAAGTTCCAGTTACTTATAGTAAGACCTTCCCCTCCAGGTCCTTATTCTGGAGGGTGAAAGAACAGAACTTGTCCAGGAGTGGTTTAGGCAGAAATTCAGAAGGGATGCTTACAAAATTCTCATTGAAGGACTTGGCCGCAGACAATTATTAACACTAATAACAACACAGGAAACATGACTACTGAGCGTGATGAAAAAAGTGATGATCAAAGTGGACTTAATCAATGGGTTCTTTGCTATTCAGCTCAGATAAATCCCTTTCTCCTTCTCAGAGTAAGAAAAGATTCTAGGAGCGCGCCAGGACAGTGCAAAAATGGTACTTGAAACTGCAACTGAAATACTAGAAAGATTTCTCAAGACAACATGTAAAAAGGCCATTGGGGAATACCTTTTCAAAACACTATTTAAAAATGGCACATTTCTTCCCTAAGTACTGTTACAACTTCACTCGTTTCAAGATCTATTAGAATGCTTACCAACTCCTCGATGAAATATTGCTAGTGTTCCGTCAGCTAGTGCAACTAATACTATTCCTTTTACATGTCTGGGAAAAAAAGGAGGCACAAGAATACACACCATTAGACTGCATTTCTGAAACTGCAAGTTTAAAGTGAGGTATAAACATTTTATATTTCAGCATACTTTTTATATTCACGTTAGCCCTACTGTTTTGATTTCTACAATATAGCTCAAGAGAAGGGACAGTAACAAGGCGTCAAAATCCAGTTCAGAAAGTTTAAAAAATATCTAGCTACAGCAGCTGAAGAAAACATCAAGCATAACAACCTATAACTGTTTTGAGTATACAGCTACCAAGAATACCAAGTATACAGCTACAGCTCATCATTTGAGCTACAGTATTTCCAACAGACACAAGATTCCTTTTATTTTCCTTACTCCCCAAAAGTTTTCCACTGCCCCTCAAAGAAAATGCATGCATTTATGGCAACTGACATTCCCAATATCTGAGGAGGAAATATAAAACTACTTGGCTATTTTAACAAAAGTTCATTATGATTTACATGACATTCTTTCAGGACTTACACAATACTGAGAATAGAATCTTTAAGTTTAATGGCATGAACACATTTCCTCCACTGGGCCACTGACGAATGAACATACAGGCTGCAAAGACAAATCAGGAGGGATTAAAAGCACTACAAAAGGTCGACCAGACAGGAAAAAAACCCCAAGCAAAACCCCTATAATTGAAATCCACAATCAAAGGGAAAATAAGTTTTCGTCTTCCACTGAAAACTACGTATAGACTGAAAGAAAGAACTATGTAAGCAGCAGAATGGTTTTTCAGAGACATAAAACATTACCAAGTCCTTTGCAGGTACATCTGCAGTAAAAAGGGCAATATATTTTTCTAGCATAATAAAATATTGAAAGTTATGGAATTATCAGACCATAATTTCTTTGACCACACACACACACACAAAAAAAACACCACAACTTTTCTGCAGGTGAAAGAGTTATCTGCCAAAAAGAGCTTGCTAATCACCTACAATACTTTCTTTGAATTCTATAATGCCTAAATGTAGCTAAGCGTACAAAGTTTAGGCTCTCTGGAGGTCTTCTTGCACTTAATCTTGACTCAAGACAGTTGTCAGGCCTGTAGGCACAAGAAGCAAGTTTAAAATAATTTTTCAAATAAATTTAACAGGATTAGCATTTTCTTACCATCCATTCTGTGCTCCAAGCCACATTGTCGGTAAAAGGCTACTCATTTTCTGTGCTTCTTCTCTCACTAGATCTTGCTCATTTGGCAAAACTGCAACGTCTTTATATAACTCTGACTCAGTACTAAAAAAACCGAACAGTTAAAATACATTGAATAAAGTGCACAGATTACTCAGATTATAACCTAGGTATTTACTTCATTGCTGCTGGTTTCTACACTGGCTTTTGAAGAACATAAGGTATTTTAAAAAACAGTAACTGTGCACAAATGTATAACGATACAGATGAAAACCCCAAAGACAATGAATTTCTTCAAATGTACATTTACTTGTATAAGGAAATTTAGGTTCCATTCGAGCCTATCAGTATTGCTGATATCCCTGGGGAACAGCATAAGAAAGTCACAACATAAGAGGCACATGTTAAAAGAAACACTTATTAAAAAGCTGTATAATACTTCTGCGCCTGTATGTGGAGAGTGAAGATTCCTAAAGATTCAAAATACTGATTACTTTCAAGCTTCTTCTCCACTCCTGTAACTACTCACAGATTGACTATTCTGAGAAAAGAAACCTACATTTGAACAAGCAGTTGATTGGAAGAAAGGAATGTAATTCTTATTTATTTTGACCTCAAAACAGGGAATCTAAACAGGCATCTCTAGATCAGCGCCATTCACATTAAGCCTGTGAGATATCTTGGTGACAAACTGGTAGACACTCAATACTTCATTCTGGAGGTGCCTGTACTTGAGGGATGAGTTCACAGACAAAGGCAACCCTTCTTTCATGCAAGCAAAGCGTACAGTGTCTTTTACCAAGACTACATATATAAACTCAACATATTTAATGAGAAAAAAAAGTAGGTGTTTTGTCCTCATGTTGTGTTCCTACAAACATTCTATTTTTCTTTTTAAATACATATTAAGACGTATGAGGATTGAGACTATGTACCTAGGCTGGTACACTGGAGAAGCCTCTGTTGTATTCTGCACTCCCAGAGGATCTGTAAAGACATGCTCTGTGTAGACTCCAGTTTGTGCAATATCAGCTGTGTCTTCTCCTGTCCCTGCATTGACTTCCGTTGCTTCTGTCGCCTCCTCTGCTGTTGGAATGTTCTCATCTACTGAATTACTTTCAGTTGCAGCATCTATGGAACAAAAAAAAATTTGAAAAGCTTTTAACAACTGCAAAAGAATTCTCAATTATTTAAAACAGCCAGAACTTGATATTTAAAACTTAAGTTAATAGCTGCAATAACCAGTCACAATCCAGATTTTGTTTCATCTAAAAAAAAAATCAGATCAGAAACACCCAAACTTTAGTAGGTTGCACTGTATCAACAAGTGTCAAATAGACTTTAAGTATCAACCCAGTGACTGATGGCACAGATTGCCCTTTAAGTGATTAACTAGAATAAAAACGAACAAGTTGAACAACCACATACCCATTAACAATCATATCACCATACAGCTCTGAAGGGCATTGACAGAAAATATTAAGAATGCCTAAAAAGTAAGCAGCTTCCCTTAAATCTCTGTTAACACTTTACAAGATGTAAGGCATATATCCACATTCTCTCTAGTCATTTGTCAGCAAGATCTGCATTTTAAATACTGAATAACTTAAAAGCTCTCTTTAGACCATGCACAAGATAGGAGTTCTCAAAAGGATCTGAATGAATTAATTGTCTATACCCATTTAGTATCACCTCCACAAAGTGTTCAGCTACAGTTATACAGTGCAAGTACATCAGACTTATAGGCCATTTCCCACAGAATACTCATGTTATCACTTCTTACAGACAAGCTATTACATTAAATACTTACAGCATTCATTTTTCAGTTACACATAATGGTGTTTGGCCATCCCTAGTATACTTGTAAGATTTTCATACCTGACTGTTTATCTGTCATTGGTGAGCCACCGTTTGCATCATGAGCTACAGGTGCTCCTGTGATACCCTCTGCAGTACAGCCAACCACTGTTATTCCTCCTAGCAAGCTATCGGTTTCTGCAGAGCTGTTGCTAGTCATACTTCCACACAGAGATGACTTGTCCACTTGACTGGGATCTGCTTCTTGAGACCCTTCTTCTCCTGCAGGATAGTCTGTTTCCCTTGCCCCTGAAACCGATTAAACTCACATGTTTCTTGTGAGGATAAAGGTGCATCACTTCTCTATCTAATAACAAACTAAGGTTCAAACTGAATGAACTCTCCAGCAACCGAGATTTAACATGCAGATACCTATCTACAAGCTTATTTTAACACGATCAGCAGACATTAAAGATGCTGTCAGTCATAAAGCTCAAAAAGCAAAAGCAGAATCTATACATGCTGCACATCCAAGTGTCAATAAATCATATTTCAATCTGCAGAGTTCTCCAACTAGTTTGTTTCTATTTCAAATAGATTTTCCATTAAAATTAGATTTATAACAGTGCATATATGCAGGGATACCCATCTACATCTTAATGAAGATTTTAACTGCAATAGATGCTTTGTTCTGGAAAGAAAAGCTGTTTTTCTCTCATACATGTTCTGGAAAGAAAAGCTGTTTTTCTCTCATACAACCCTCCCAACCACTTTTGCGACTTGAAATATCATTCTTTGTTTCTTGAAATTTTTATCATATTTTACTGTATTTTACACTGGTTTGATTTTACAAGTTATATATAGTTTCAGTGGAGCAAAACCTCAAACTTCACTGGAAGATGTTTTGAGCTTATTAAACAAAACTACTTCACTGGAACTAGTGCTACAGACTTCTATAAGTGTAAGCCAAGAAGCAAGAAATCCAAAAGCACACTTAGTTCTTCTCCAGAATCATAACATCCTCCTATAAACTTCCCTGACTACACTATCCACATACACTCTCAATGTAACAAGGATTCCCTCTACAGGAAGCTCCAAGACTTGCTACTTATCTTCAAGAGGCTGAAGAGGTCAAAAAAGCCAACATATTTTTCTTTTGTGATGTTCGCAATTGCATAAAACATTGGCACTATTGCACAATTTGTAACGCAGCAGACAAAATACTTCGTCTTGGTTGCTGACATCTCTCTACCTTTGAGTTAATTTAGGTCAAGAGCCAACCAAAGAGTGGAACAGTAGAATAGAAATCCAGTAGTTTTCCCTATAACTAAACACTTTTTATTGCTGTGTTACAGTAACATTTTATCACACTAATTAACAAATCTTTGGTTTTTCATTGCATAAGAAAATCTGAATAAGATACAATTAAAAAAACAGGCGCTAAACCATCACAAGTCTTTACCTGGTACACTAGCAATACAAAGCACATGAGAATTGCAAACAATGAAACTGTCCAGAATGTTTCCTGGTTGATTAGCATCAATAATGATAACTTTTGTAGCAGAGTGTGTGCTAGTACAGATCCAAACTAGACTGGATAATTCTTCCTGATGTTTCAGCTCCTTCTGCTGGTCCTGAAGGAGAACAAAGGCAGAACATAAGTGAGTAACAGGAAGTGGGACAAGAATAGAACCTTTGATCTTGTATGTTCTTATATTATCAACTACAGATATATACATAAATATGTGGTAAGTTAAATATCTTTAATGCCATTGTAAAATTACATGTAGTTACTTGTTCTCTACGCATTTGGAATATAAAAACCCTTCATATTTCATATTTGTGTAGAAAACTATAGAAAATAATTATACTGCACAGTTATACAGTTAGACAAGTAGAAAGCTACATAAGAACACTATTTATGTGCCAGCTACCACACTTGGTATCACCACAGATTAATGTGATGTCCCAAAGCACTTAAAATCAAGCCTTTGTTTTGATGCCTTTAATATACCCTCATAGTTTCTTCATGAAAACATGAAGGCTAACACATGTTTAAACAAAGGCACAGACACCTAAAAAAACCCCTTTTTTATATGGCAGTCAGAACATGAAAAATTCTGTCACAAATGTTTTTTAAAGCAGGCAGCACTGGTCTAAGCAGTGGATCATTTTGATGTAAAATTGATTTGCTCTTGAGATTTGCCAACCAGCTGGAAAACAGGAAAGAATCACAGTATTTTTGTAGTTGGATTCAATAACCCAAATACCTTGGGCTGATGACTATCCAAGAAGAATCTATTTGTTACTAATAAACCTGATCACAAAATATTTTATTAATCTACAGATATACAGTGAAGATGTTTAACTATATAAACTATTCAACATGCCTTACAGTGACCTTACCTTGAGCTCTTGGTCTAGTCTGTCTAAGCTACTTTGAGATCCTGTTTGCTGCTTGTTGCCATCTGCATCCATACCAGTCACATCATTGTAGAATACACTAGCACCAACCACAGACCCACCATCTCGTGTCTTCCCTCCTGATAGGTTTACCCCTACAGCACACCACAGCTTGAAAGAAAAGAAATACTTCACTTAAAAGTTAAACTAAAAAAAAAAAAAAAAAAGACACAGCCATTGTTAAATATGCTAAGTAATATCAAAATTATTATATATCTGCAGTCCGTTTTAAGGAATTCATTAAGATTAAAATCATGTACATTTCTACTGAAGCTTAAATTCTGATTCACTTGTGCTTTAAAAAGAAACAGATTCAGTTCAGAAAGAAAATAATTGAATTTAAAATAAAAACATTCAATCTATATGTTGTCCAAGTCTCTATATCATCACTGTAAATATCCTACCTTCATAGAGGTATCCTTCTCATCTAAAGGTCTCAGGTAAACAGGTACAGGCAAGTTCTTCATCTTATTGTCACCCTGGCCACCATTTGCAACCTAGGCAAAAAAAACCAAACCAAAACAAAAAAAAACCACAACAGAAAAGCTTTCCCCTTTAAAAGAGGTTTACAGTCTTTGCAATCAGTTGATCAGACTTTGTTAAATACCATTAAAAGTTTTGCATTGTGGTTTTCCTTAGAAACACTCTTTTAACTGCAAAAGTTCAAGAAAGAAATACCGGAATCACTCAAACGCAAGCTGCGAAATTATACTCTGCTCAAATTTCACAAAACATGAAGTTGCTACCACTACATTTGAAAACATAAGCATAATACCTGTTTGTACTTCTGAGGTAGACTCCAGCCAAATGCTTGCACTCTACCATCCTCTTTCTGAACATGTGCTTTCACTTGGCGATACTGCTCTCTTTTCTGCTCTCTGCGTGAGGCTAAACTGGCTTCAGTTCTAGGGAAGAATCATTATTAAAGAACCTGTTATTTATGCTCTCTAGAATTCTTTCTGTAATGGGAGTTGCTTTTAAACTCAATATACAAGATCTCTGTAGAAGCACTGGGGTACCAAAGAGATCACTAAGTTTTCCACACATCACCTACAGAACACCAGGTTTCCTGTGGGCTATTTCTAAGGGACCTGTGAAAGACAGGCAAAACCAGAAAGCCTATTGTCAGTATCCTTAAAGAAAATGAACTTCGCTTGTGTACCTCTACTAGAAGCTTTGTAAGTTGTAAACAAAAAGGATGTATTGCCAAAAAAGAACAGGAGAAAAAAATAATAATTACAGATACTTGTTAGCCTGTCTCATGTTCTATTTTTCCATTGAACTTAAAGTATCTGTACAGTTATTGCTTAGCTACAACACTTGCATGTAAAAGCGTACCAACTGCTGCCTCCCGTGCCTAAATGCAGTTTTATGAAAGGCAGTGATATTTAACAGAGAGAATACTACTGCCAGGTACCCAGAGTACTCATCCACTGCTGTGCATTTCAGTCTGCACTATGTTGATTTCTTATATGTCAACATTCACTACAGGAGAACATTATATTTCACTTACCAACATGCTATTTTTCTCAGAGGATTAAAAGAGTAAATACTTGATAAAACATATCTAGTATTATAAACCCAAAATGTCTTACTCTTCACTGAGGAATTCAAAGGCTTTAGATTTGTCACTCGGTAATTGAGATAAGGTACTGCTTCTTTTCTTGACTGATGGAGTAATATGCGAGGTTGGAGCATTATATTTAACATTGACAGGAGGTTCTGGTTTCTTAGCTGTATTGCTAGATGAACTGAAGAGCCTGCTAAAACTAGAAGAAGGAAAAAAAAAAAAGAAAGAAAAATGAGAGCTAAGATTTGTAAGATACATCCAGATTTGACTATGCAGGTAAAACACTGCATATGCTAGCCTGCTCAAGCCAGTTAGACTAAGAAACTGGAGCCCAACATAGCAGCAGCCACCACACACTCAGCAACACTCTCAAAGCACAGAAACTCATGTCAGTAAAAAAAATTCTTAAAGAATTATCCCATTTGTTTATCAAATTTAACGGGATCTTCATCTTGAATGAATATCTACAGGGAACCAACAAAATCAGGATGTGAACATCACACCTGAAAGACAAGTCTTATGAAGCATATTAGCTCATGCATAGAGCACTTTAAAAACTCCACCATTTTCTAGGCTAAAACATAGAATAGTTATCAGCAAACCACAACATCAAAAAGATTATTTGACAAATATCTTGTTGTGAATAACACCATTTTAGATTTAAAGAGCTTGAAGTTAGAAAGGAAAATTAACAATCAGTAAGCCATACTTCACAGAGGAAAAGGAAGCTGAAATAAATGCAATCCACACGAACTATTCAGGTTTCTATTTTTCATCATAAAAAAGAATCCAGAAAAACGTTCAGAACAAGAGTCCTGGTGCATATTCAGCTAGAAAAAAATTACAGCACTTTGGCATTTAACTTCACAAAGTGCACAGCCATTCACTATGTGATGCAGCTTACGATACATTTTGTCTTCAAGAACAGTCTTACCGAGCTGGCAAGCTAGGTAACAAGAGGAGAACAGTTAAGACATCTTCATCTGCCAAAAGATAATTAGCTAACACACAAGAAAGTGCCAGCTAATTGGTTAGGGTCTTTTATTTATTTTTGCCCGTGAGTCGTGTTTCAATACTTACAACTGCCAAATGCTTGATCTCTTCTTTTCTTGCATGGCTGGATTTTCTCTTGATGCTCTACAAGAAATGAATTCCAAGTTTACTGAGTAAGCATTAATTAAAAAAAGGAAAGGAATGGAACAGTGTGTAACTCTTACTTAAAAAAACCAGGATAACATATCAAAAGTATCAAAGCCTGTTTCTTCACATTGCCACTTTTTTCCCCAATCAGAGCACAATATTGAAATTCTCACTAGATGAACTGAAGTTACATAATAAACATCATCCACATTTGTTTGCATCACAGACACAACTGGTGAGTGCTTTTCAGACAGAAAAGACAAATCTGTGTAAGACTTTGCAACGAAAACAGCTAGAAGAAAGCAGCAAACCATTTTAAATTCTTCTGCCTCCTGTTTTTTTGTATTTTAACCATTGCCTTTTATTTTAAACCCTCTTATTTGTCAACACATCAGTAAATAAATGATAAAGTGATTGTTCCTGAAGCCATAGACGCATTAAAAGAGCTAGGAGAGGATTTCTACAGGAAACAATAGCTATAGAAAAGCAAGCCACGACTGCTTGGGAATGTGTATTTTCCCTCTCAGATTCGGAGCCCAAATGGCTCACAGGTATTGAGGACAACAGAAAAAATCCGGTGCCATTGTTACAGCGGACCGGCAGGCGGCACCAAATGACACTGTTACCTCTGGGCATGGGCACGGGCACGGCTGGGGGGACACGACGAGAACCAGCTGGGCTGAGGTCCGAGCAGAAGACTTTTGGTTTTGAAATCATATGATCCAGACAACTCAATATTCAGGATCAAATTAGACCAGATCACCATCTTTATTGCTCATATTTAACAAACCTTGCAGAGCTTTAAAACTGTGTTTTCTTGTGAACAACCCAAGTCCTTATGGATTACACTCCGTCTGAAGACTGTATGTTATTCCTGTTTTGACATCTCAGCTGACAACTGGGCCCACTGCTTTAAGGTTTGTGCATACATACACACAGTAATTTTTCCTGCCCACCAAATTAAAGTTATTTATGATTACCAAGTTTGGTAACTGTTCCGAAATACAGACATTTTTTCAAGGGATGCTTATTTCACACCATATGAAGTAACACATCTTCACTGAGGTCTCACCGAGAACCCATTTTGACAAGATAAGTTATATGCCCATAACTTAAAAACAAGGTTACTCATGGGCATGTAGAGAGACAAGCAGAAGGGCAACTAAGGCCTCATACCCTAACCTACTGACCGGATCACTCTGCAGCTAAAAATCAAAAGCCAGTAAAATCCAAGGAGCCCTATCAATTATAAAAGAGCCTTTTACCTTATCATCTCAGTCCATCGGACAGCCTCCTGAAGCTCCATCAACCTCTCTTTATACTGATTTCTTTCCATCAGAACACGGGCCATTTCAACACGAGTAAAACGCTTCCGCTGAGCGGTGGGGACATCACTCTGAACACACAAAAAAGCAAACATAGGACAAACAAAGGAGCACAGTAGGGCCTTGCAGAGTCAGCCTCCGCCTTCTGATAAGAGTCAGTTTAGGGCACAATTCCAGATTCCAAATCATTTTGGGCTTTGTAAAACTAACTCAATTTTACCTTCCTCTCCTATCCTTTGTACGTAGTACAATCTGAATAAAAAACAGTTCTTCAAAAAGAATGTGACACACAATAATGGGCAGAGAGGAAAGAAAGAAAACTAGACATGGTCAGTTTAAGTTTAATTGTGCTCTTTAGATCTTCTGTCTTTTCTATACATGGAGGAAGTTTACCACTACTGTAAAGCAGTAAAGTTTAGTAGCACTCACTAAACGCGTGCTAACTTCTAATGTCCCATTGTGAATTATACATACAAAAATACACATACACACATACACCTACATCATCATCCTCTTTAGCTTTCTGTCTTGCTTCCTCTGCTTCTGCACGAGCTCTAAATACAAAATAAAAAATAGCTGCATTAGATACCACAGTGGGGTTTTTTCTTTCTTTTTCACAACCATGGAATTAAACTTACTTTCTCAGCTCTTCTTCCAGTTCCTTATTCTTCTCTTCAAGCTTTTGTTTTGCTTGTTTTACAGCCTCTAATTCACCTTGCAGTACATCCTTCTCGCAGGTTAATTCATCCACCTTTGCTATCAGATCATTCTTCACTACATTCAGTGCATTTCTACACAAACATTTAAAATATACCATTACAAGGATGACTGTGGTCTCATAGTTTAGCCTGATTTCATTCTTGAATTCTAAGACCTACAAATTTCAAAGATACACCTTTCTAAAAGAGGTCAAACCCTCTCCCCCCAAAGTCTCAAATACATTCACACCTCTGTATCAGAAAAAAGTACTCATAACTCAGAACAGTTTGCTTAGAGGTTGAATTCCTCAACAGTGCTCCAATGGATTAGCTTCTACAGTTACAGCTGTGTTTCTAACAGAAAAGGTAGGGAGTTGATCTCACTAGAATATAGCACTGCATTTCTTGCAGACTTAAAAGGATAAAAGCAGCTTTTGCTTCTGAGGGCCTTAATTTCTAGAATATCAACTAAGCTATATATTTAGCCAATTATACCTACATATTCAAAATACTTATACCATCACTACTCTTAGAACGGAAAGCACATTTGTTTAACTTCAACTTTCTGCATATGAAGATATTGAAGATATAACAAAACAGAAAAGGGCAGTATTTTTTACATACACATTCTCACTTACTTTGTCTCCAACAGCTGAGTGTTTTCCAAAATAAGGTTTTCAACCTCACGACCCATTCCTTTCCAAAGGAAACAAACACATGAAATTAGCAGACAAAATGGATGTTTTCACAAAACCTGTTTTGCCATTACTTAAAATTTAGCTGATTTTAGACATGACAAACTTGTCAGAAAAACTGTGAGCTATCTGAAACTTCAGGACCTACCTTCTACAATTAGCCTTCCCCTCCACCTTCTTCCCAATCTGCCTTCAGTTAAAGCCTAAAGGCAACCCTGGCTAACCACAGGCTAGTAGTTAGTGCTACCTCCACCTAGTCTATACATTTTGAAGAGGTTACGTTACTACTAAGTCAAAAACCAAACATGGCATCACTGGGGAAGTATTAGTCCACAAAAAGTTAAGTTTAAAATGCTCAACTGTCTTTTACACCATGTTAGATACAAAAGTATATCAGTTATAGACACAAGACATGCTGAATTATAAAGCTCAGATTGCGAAAGCCCTGCAGATCTCCCCAGAGCAAATGATACCTTACCAAAGAAATTATGGTCTTTAAAGGCCATGCATTCCATGTAGAGCAAAAACAAGAACAAGAAACATTTCATGTAAGGTGTAGTATGAGTGAAGAGCAATAAAATATTTAGACTTATGAAGTAAGAGTGAATTAAAACAAAGCCACCACCAAAAGGTTGAAGTGGAATGTGATGTGATTAGAAGCAGGATTTATACAGAAGGCAGATGTTAAAGTTAAGTTTGTCACAACCATTTCTATTGGTGAGACCTCTCATAAAAATAAGTAACTTAATAAAAGTCTGTCTCATTTTCTGTGAAATAATTTAGATGCACAGTACTTGAAAGAAATGCTAAGCCAGTCAGTAAAAGTTTCAAATGAACATGCTACTATGGAAAAAAGTTAACTCTTCATGTAACTACTTCAATATTATTTAAATTTATGGAGAATAATCTCTCACCCTATTGTTTGCATGCCTACAGTAATATGATTTGCAGGTTTTTAAAAAGATAAACTTTCAGGCAGAAAATAATTATTTTACATCTTGCACAGCAAAATAATTACCACACTAATGATTGCAGAAATTATGCTAATTCAAGATTAACACAACAAATAAAAAAGGTATCTTAATGGTGGAGGCCTTTTAAAATACTCTATGAACACAATCTTCTAAGCAACTTTAGTAACAGAAGTCTTAAAAGATATTTGGATAACAATAAAAAAAGTATCGAAAAATAGACATGCAAATCAAAGTTCCCTCTTTTGGAATTCCTCTTTCTAGGTTTTGGATTAAAAGTAAATGACATTTAATAGTGAAGGAACTTAGATCAGCTATTGTTACTCTATCAATATCTGGAGAAATCCCCTACACTACAGTCATCAAGAGGTTTTATTCAAATGGCTATTGCTTTTAAAATGTTTTCAGTATTCACAGGTAAAAGTACCTAGGATCACTTCCAACAGGTTTCAGGATCCTTTATAATGCAAGACAAAAAGTAGAAAGCCAAGAGTGCAAAGGCAAAAAAAAAAGTTACCAAGCAGGGAAAAAATGCAGAGAATGTATTTTATGAGAGCAGCAGCCAAGAATGCCTAACTGTAGAAGCAACAGATTTCAAAGAATTTTTTTTAAAGAAGAAGCATACACACCAGAATATTCCCCTGGGTATGCAGCCCAAGAGAAAACAGATTAGAGAAGCCCAATTAACTACTTTTACAGAACTCCAAACTAAGTTTAATGCTCACTTAGAACAGATCCAAACGCTTGAAACACACCAACTATCCTCGATGCAGATGTGGCTTTTAAGTAACACCGAGTAATTTGGACTGTGGTTGTGCTCAAAGTGAAATGATGATTATATAGTAAAACTTTTAGACCAACACATTCTGCATCACAAACGCAGTTATAACAATGTGTTCATTTTGCACACACCGGGGTTTCTAGCAGTAGTTTTATGGAAAATGGTAATGAAGTCAGTGACAAACTTTCGATAGGTTATATGAAAAAGTATATCATTTTTGCCCATGGAAAACAAAGCATCTATTATCAAGAAGTCCTGACAGTAATTTGATTTCTTTAAACAATTTATCATGTAGCTAAGGGATGGAAATTGCTATACGATAATACTTCTCCAGTATCTGTACTTTTGCATGCAGAATGTGTCATTAGTTATCCCTGTGACAACAGAGTGCGAGAGGTTTGGATGAAGTATGTTCCAGCAAGGATGCATTGGTCCTCACTGCTCAGGATTCAAAGCAGCAGAGTGTGACAACAAAGAAAAACCATCTCCCAGACTGGACACAGGCCCATTACTCCTAGTGATTAATACTTTGCAGAAATGTCACTTACTTGATGTAAAATAAGTTCCTGGTGGAACACTGAACAACCAGCTATCCAGACTGCACACACAACAGTTCTATATAATACTACTAACAATCTTTATTTTTGCCAGGTCAGACAACAGAAGCAAACAAACTGCTGATTTTCTGTATGCAACCCATTTCTAAAACACACAAGAGTTGCATCAGCATTTTATATATTCCATAGTACCAGCTTTCATTTTCAAAATGAGGCCTGAAAACTTATATGGCCAAAAATATCTTATGTTTTTTATAGAAAGACTCTTTTTTAATGACATTTTTGCCCCTGATCAATTAATATTCCCAAAACTTACATTCTGTTCAGTCAGCACACAAGTGGCAGCAAGCTGCTTAGGGGGAAGAGAAATGTGAGTTCCCTCTCCACCTTCAGTTCATGATTTGATTCTCAAATGATCACCATTGCATTCTGCTGCAATTCTCTCTTACAAGTTAAATTCCAAAGAGAGATGATAAAGCCAGGCCATTACAGATTGGGCACAATCTGAATTAAACTACCTAAAACTAGATCAAGATAAAAATCCCTGCTCGAGATAAAAATACTTGTGTCAGAGAACACATAGGGAAAACTGGAATAGAGAATAGTGTAAGAAGCGCCCCAAAAGATTCAGGCTAATATCATTACACTGAAAGAAAGAACAAACACTTTCTCTTGGGTTTTGCATTCCAATGACCACCTTAGGATGATATTCAAAAGGTTTTAATGCAAATGAATCCTAACAGTAAATCCAGCAAGGGTAATTAAGCACTCCACTAACAAGGAAAATTCCTGTAAACAGCATCTTTAAATAACCTTTCTTACCCAGTAAATCTGCACCTTCATCCACATCGCCAATTAGGCCAGAACCAGCAGATGACAGCTCTTCAAAGAGTGACTCTGTATTTCGGTCAAATGCTTTGTTCTCTATGCCTTTGGTAGGAGTGCTGTTCAAAGAATTAAAACAAGACATAAAAAAAAGCAGAAAGAAAACATTCCCACAAAGAAGAAAGTTTTCTGTGTTTTTACCAGTAGTTCATGTTACCCCCAAAAAAAGCAGAAGTAAAATTCTCAGAAGCTTTCTGTTGGCTTAGAGTCCTAGATTCTATTTTCAAATACTACTTTGGCATCAAGATCCCAAACTTGAAGTGGCTGCTGATATTGCGCTGGTCAGGACTTTAATAAATTAAAGCATATCAAGTTTTGGCATATAGAAATTCGGCCCCGTCAGGACTTAGTCAGCCCAAATGCCTAAAGAACAAACAGCTCAGCCAAACTGGAAGTCATTTAATATAACAAGAACACAAGAGAACCAAATAGTCAGAGATCAACATATTCCTCTGGCCAGAAAAGGGGCTCCTTTCACACAAAGATCTTACGCCATTAACATTCACTATACAAGCTAATTTTTTCCATCTCATCACAAGAATGAAACACACAGACATGTAACATATTTGAAGGACTTGTGGCTAGACCCTAAATTGTTCAGAGCTTGCCTAAAAGATCGGGCACCCCCATCCCACCCCCCACTGCTAACACAGCACTTGGTTTTTTTTTGTGGGGCTTTAGAGCTTTTGGAAGAAATGTTATCCTTCGCAAGTAAAAGCCTGCAAGGAAGCAGACTCAAGCAAAAGCATTCTGCCAACACTAGGATTCCACCATCAGAATCTGACAAAAAGAGTGCTGTAGCATTTGCAAAGACAGTCATAAATCCAGATTTTAAAGATATGGATGAAAACACAAGGACCCAGCTTGGAAACTGCTAGTACATTGAAACCTTGACCTAGGGAGAAAAGGCCTGTTGGTATAGACCTTTTGCTTGAAATATGGAAAGAATATTAAAGCATTCTTAAGTCTGCTGTAATATGAAATACCCTGAACGTTCATCAGGTGTAGCAACAAAATGAAGAACTTGTTGCACTTAAAGCCTCCTGCTGAATTTGGGGAAATAAGGTCACAAAAGCAGGAGATCCATAATGTGTGATCTCAGTCTGGTAAGATTTCTAAACAAGTCACAAGTTCAAAACCAAAGTCTGGTACCTTCTAAAATCGGTCTTACTACTCAAATCACAACACTCAACTTACCTGGAGCCCTTATATCCACTGAGATCTTTATCCATATCCAACTCTGGAGTTGACTCAATGATTGCCTGAACTTCAGATTTTTCTTCATTTTCATTTCCACCTAGGGAAAAGCAAGTGGTACATCTCCATAAACAAAATCACCGTAACATATGAAATTACCTACACGTAGTTGTTATTAATCAATCAGCAACTTCGTAGACTTCTGTTCAAAGACTTATCAAGGTAATTAAATGAGAAGACCTATAGATTTTCATACTCTAGTGCAGACACTGGAATTTTTAAGTGTCTCCTGAATTTAACTTAAGTCATCCAATGGTAGTTATTTCCCAGTATTTCTGCAATCGAAACCAAGCAGATGTCTATCCTCTCATGACTTTTTGTGTCTAGATGAGTGCCACTTCTGCTGTTCACAAAGAAATGTCATAAATAACTCTAATTGTAGAAAAATAAGGACTAAAGCCACCAATAAACAACAGACTTCTATCTTTTACCAATATTCTGTACTCCTAAAATATTGAGTAAAAAAAAACATTTCTCATTTGTGGCACAACAATTAAGATATTTCACAACAGATTAAATATGAAGTCCATAGTAACCATGCACTAAAAAGTTAAAGCAGCTCACCAGTGGACACATTTCTTGTCTCTTGAGCTACCTGTACTTCAATATTCTTGCTTATGTCCAGCTTCTCATTCGGCATATCTGCATCCTTCGCAAGCCCTTCAACATCTTCTTTTTGAGGAGTTTCAGCAGGCAGTACAGGTACATCTGAAGCAGCTGTGGATGCTGGAGTCGTAGATTTTGAGCCTGCTTGGCTAACGTCAGAGAGCTCATCCTAAAATTGAGCAATTACCATTTAAAAAAATGAACACAAATTAAAGTATTATTAGAAGAGTTAGGCATATAAACTAAAGAACAAACACTAAAATTACTTTATTTTACTGAAGAATATCCGAATGCAAAGAAACAGGAATGGAAAGTATACTTCAAGCCAGTACTGCCAAATTAATCTTTAGACTATGGCTGTTTCACTTCTGTTAAGGAGGTTATAGCTACATAAAACATGCCCTTATTTTTAATACTAATGTTTGATCTCAGTAATTATAGTCACAACTTCAGAGTGCTTTTCTGTTAAGTCTTCCAGACAACAGGCAGCATCATTCCCATATTAATAATCATTCAGCAGTTCATTGCGTACCTAGAAGCTTCCCAAAGCTGTTAAAAAATTAATTGTTCAAAACGTGCATGGTATCTTAAAATATCTACTTTTAAAAAGTAGACATTGAAACACTGATGCAGAACATGAATTTAACTGAAATAAAAGTATAGTCTTTGCAAGCACATCACTCAAACCCTTTTAATGCACTTTCCAGTCTGAACTGTAAGCCCTGGCTGACATTGGGAACGAGACATTGAACTGCAGTGACTACTTGTCCGGTTAGATTTCAGATCAACTATGAACATCAGTAAACAGCTCCTTCTTAGAAGCCAATTCCTGGCAGCAGTTTACATTGCTGTGACACTGTATCAAGAATCACAAGTACGGCTATTAAACCAGCTGCTAGACTCGAGATTATAATCGTTACTCAGACAGGGCTGCATTAGGCCCTGTGTTCGAGGGCAGGCTAGCCTGTGTATGATACAACTAGAAGCTACTACCTGATAATACCAATAGCCCTTTTCTGGACTTTGTCTCCTTTTATTCACACCTTATGCCTCATTCATGACCAGTGCCATACGACCATCCAGATGTCTGAACTGTGACTTAAACAGCACATAACAGTGAACCAGAGCTCATTGCAGATATGAAAACAAATTTGTCTGTCTGGGCCAGTAATTTCTAGCATACAGCATTAGAGGAATCTCCTTGGGAAAAATCAGGATGAAACATACAGGCTGCTATATGCAAAATGAAGGCAGGACAGTAAGTTTTGATAAAAAAGTTCTTTTGGGGTTTTGTTTGGGAATCACAGGTGAACGCAAGGCTCCTAGACAAGTTTGTGACATTTAAAGAAAACATATCTGTTAGCTCAGGAAACCTAAACTTGTCAAGAACAAAGCAAGTTTAGATTTTGTGAAGCAAGAATTCATCATACTGCTAGTAGCACTTTTTGAGACGGAATTGAAATTGAATTTTAAGGTTATTTAAAAAAAAAAAAAACCAAAACAAAAGAGACCTGCATATAGACACACATTCTCCCAATTGTACTTAGTGTAAAATTACTAAGAACTTTAATTTCTCAATTTTTACTTTTGGAACTTCCTGGAAAGATAAGATTTTAATTTGTGGCAGCAAGGAGGAAAACACATGATTACGTATATCAGCATAAATGTAACGCTTGCATCCTATAGCGACATCTCCACATGGAATCTGCAAGCCCTAGAAACAAAATTCATCACTTTCAAGACCTGCCTGTCAATTACTTAGTTTTCATCCTCTTTTAGTAAATTCC
This sequence comes from Haliaeetus albicilla, assembly GCF_947461875.1. NCBI lineage: Eukaryota > Metazoa > Chordata > Aves > Accipitriformes > Accipitridae > Haliaeetus > Haliaeetus albicilla. Next base: position 36,684,830 of record NC_091494.1, read on the forward strand.
AAAATAACCAATTATTAATATTTGATATTCTGACAAAATTATTCAGAAATACACTGAACTAACAGATGCCTCCAAAAGAATAAAACATGTACACTTACCCATAGTTATACAAGGCAACAAAAGCAACATATGAAAGTGTTATGAGATACGTTGTAGCCGTTAAAAAAAAAAAGCTACACAATCTACCCAATTGCCTTTTGAATTGGTGAAGTTCAGCCTCTGGATAATGATTCATACTTCAGCAAGCAGATACAGAAAGGAGGAAATGGTAGCCCTTACCAAGGGAATCCAGAGTTCACACAAACAAGGAATAAAACCTCAACAGAGCTGCTGGCTCTGTTCAAACATTTCTACATCTTTGTATTCCAAAAGCATGCACTAACTGATGCAGCACAGAGTGATCACTGACTTTCACACAAAAAGCTCAAGAAAAACAGCTTCATAGTGCAAGAGAAAACAGTGAAGAGAATGGTCCTTTCCTTAAAGGAATTTCAAATAAACCCATCTATTTTACATTTCTGACTTTATTATCTACTATATTTTTTAGCTAACTCTTGGAAACTATACTGATTAAACTATCATGAATGCTTGTTCTAGAACTAGTGAAAATGAAATGCAATTCCATTAAGTGACAATGAATTAATCAAAATATCTCAAAGCCTAAGCATTTGAAAGTCAGTGCTGTGTTGATTTTGCCAAAAAAGTCAAACCTGCTATGTTGCCAAAAGACTTCTCCTGAAAAAAGAAAAATTAGTTTTAAAATTAGATAATTAAATCTGAAGAAGTAGAAGCTCATCTGCAATGCTTTGCAGAAATAAGCAGAAGAGAATGAATGGTACATAACTATATGTTGTCTTAAAATGATGTCCAGCAATGTCACTACTGTACAGGCCATGCATACCTAGTCTTTTTCGTCTGGGTTTCTCCCTGACACTTACTCTGTGATACTTTTAGAGGAGACACTGACCATTAATGAAATGTTCATGCATGAATGGAAAAAAGATGCCTGAAAGCAGCAGAATCTTGCTTGTGCCTCATACTTGATGTTAAAAAGAATGTAGAGGAATAAAAGTATTAGAGAAAAAAGTTTCAAGTTCTGGTTATGACTTCAGTATATCATGTTATTCAACAGGTTCACTTCAGAAGTACTTTACATTCGTAGCTGAAAAGCAAAAATGCTGCTTTGGACCTAAGGAACTTTTTCTGACTAACTAGGTTTGAAAAATTACAGTCTGTGCCGTTTTGTAAATTCTCTTTTAGCAGTGCATTATTTTTAGAAGAACTATACCAAGAAGCCTATTTTGACAATATATAGTAACCAATATAATTTTCTGAGGGGACAGGATGGGATCAGAGCCTTCCCTTTATACTTCATCTCCACCTACTCTTAGTCATAACTTTAAGCTGTATTTCAGTCAGCTCTCCTGAAGTCTGTCAATTTATTGATGTTAACTGGCATAGGACAAAGGGAATAGGACAAATTTAAGATCCAAAAATGGTCCTAGCCAAGAGTTTGTTAAGTGACTAATTTTTAGATCCAAACTCCTGTTGTCATTTTGATATGTTTATAATTAACCATTACTTACACTTCCCATTATCTCCATTTGACCTCTAGGCAAAAAAAAAAAAAAGTCTGGGTTCCAGTTACTTCTGCATAGCTTTTTAATTCTTACCACTTTAATATTCCCCTGCTACATATTAAGTTCGCTCAGGAGGAAATTCCCCTCAGCTGTATGCCTTTTCAGCAATAACAGTACATCCATAGTCTTCGAAAAAAACCTCATCAAGATAAACATATAGGGAGACTTTACACATTCTGGAGTTCTTCACCCTGCAGATCCCTCCTCCCGCTGTGTTGTTAGCGTGCCCTAGTCCCGACTGCCAGATTCATCACACTAACACCACTCCCCCATTTTTCCATTTCTGCAGCTTGTTCTATGCCACCCTCTCACTGTTGGAACATAGAACAATTGCAGGAATTATAGCCTAACTACATGTAAGGGAAATCATAATCACAGACTAATTTAGGAAAGTTAGGTCATTCTCAACTCTGTGGTATACCTACACTATACGCCTGATAGTAGGCAGAGGCTGCCTCTGTACTAATTAAAGCTTTCCTTCTAAAACAATATTAAACCAGCAGACCTGTTTACACTATCTAGTCACATTATCTAGTGTGTAAAGACCAAGTGACTGACCTTTGGAAAGGGTCCTTAGTCAGAAGGAAAAAACCCACTCCTGCGAGTAAGAGAACTAGCCTGTATTACAACTGATTGGGAAAAAGCAACCCAAACTCCATTTCTTCCAGTAAGTTCCCTCAAAGCTCATTTGAGTAAGCAACATACTTGGCTTACACAAAGATGATGTAGGGGTTTCCCTCCTCCCCTTCAGTTTGCTTTTTCTCCTCAGCAAGGATCTATAATCTGTTTACAGGAGTTTCTCCTAACACACAAGGCAGCCAAGCTGAGTGCTCACCTTTAGGCTTGTGTGGGACCGTGGCTGGCTTAGCTCGTGGAACTTCCAGTGCTCTGACCCAGGCGTTTCCCCTGCTTCTCTCTGAGTTTCAGGTGTAAGTAGTGCATCTCCTGGAGGTAATGGGAAGATGCCCAGTGATATCGGACGCTCCTTTCTGTTTGAAAGAGAGACAGGTTTCATCAGCCATTTCAGATGTCACACATTTTATTTTCCCACGTGCCTTTGAAATCAGCAGGGAAGTGGTAAAATTATAGGTTCAAACACTCATACGCTGTGCTCTATTAAATATACAATGTAGCATACACAGTTTGTATTACAGCACCTAAGTCTTCGTTTCACATTGTGTGATTACAAATAGCCTATTCCATGGCTTTAGATAGCAGTTATTGATTGCACTGTAGCTAGTCTATAGTAAACAAAAGTTTTACAGAAATGGAACACAAACAGGACTGTAAGATGAAAAAGTTTCCTTATTTCAGACTAAATTACAGTTTTCACCAGCCACTCTTAAAAATAACGTTTTGCAATTTTTTTTTGGCAAGATACAGTACCACACAACTTTGACAATAGCCAACTGCTAAATCATTAACTGCAGCATTTGTGAAAGTTGTAAACAATCAGCTTAAAGTCCAACTCTTCTCAAAATGTATGATATTTTTCTTCTGAAGATCACAGGAATTACATGCATTTGTATAACTGAAAAAAAAAAACGGGTCAAGGAATTACCAATGTTAAAACTAGCCCAGCCAAAAATTGTGTGGTTTTAACCAAGATTAGTTCAACACTCTACTTCATCCCAAAGCTGCACAAAAGCTCGTGCCAGTAAGGCAAATTACTTCATCCCAGCTCTTCACCATCGCTGCTATCTTTATCACTTCCGTAAGGCAAATGTTTGGAAATTCCAAAGCTTTGTACATTGACCCTCGGGGGAAAAAAAAAAAAAAATAAAAAAAAAAATCCCCAAGTCAATCTTGCCATCAGTAGTGTGATCAATAAACAAAGAGATTAATTCTTCCTGCTAGCAAGAGACAAAAACATTGTGTAGAATGCAACTCATAGGATGCTACAGCCAGCCCTGAAAAGGAAAAATATCAGCCAGGGATAGAATTGAGATAAAGCAAAGTATTTGTTCAGTCAGAACAATGAAATACAGAAAAAAGGACTGTAATCAACTAGCTGAGCTTTAAGTATACTGAAGACAGAAGATAAAAGTGTGCACAATTGATGGCAGAAAATTATGCTTCTTGAAAGCATAGCCCATAAGTACCCCTGCAGAGACAATCCAGACAAAATACTAGGGATTTGAAAGATCTCACATTTTAGCATTATAAAAAGTCAAATCACAGCCACATATACTTTCTTTTGCAAGGCTTTTCACAAGTTAAACATAACCTAGGCAGAATTCTGTGCACAATTAGTATGTGCATATAAGTTATATGCAAAATATTAAAGGGAATGTTGAAAAGCAAAAGGAAAAGCTAAGCATTTTTATAATTTTGGTTTGGTTTGGTTTTTGTTTACTTAGAAGAAAAGGTAGTCAAGAAGGGATTGTATTTAGCAATTAAGCAGTAAACTCCTTTTGGTAAATTTTTACATCTCAAAAAAACCCAATGTTCAAACAGCAAACAATTTTAATTGGCATGAACCTTTCCAGTCCAGGTGTACAAAGATGCTCCTTGTTACAAAAATCCTTGCAACTAATTCTCACATTGCATGTATCTTGGCCTTTCATAAATACTATTCCAGGTTCGGTCATTAATTCAGAAGTAGTTCAGCAAAGCAAAGTAGGCAGCAAAGCAAGTAAAGCAAAATCAGTCAGGGTTACAAAATAAAAAGCATCAGATACCGTTCCAGCATCTGCAAACTAACTGTGCTGAAAAATCTTCGTAAATATAGCCATAGAACTAAACAGAATTTGGATCCAATGATTCCCGCTATTGTAACAGGTTCTGCTTTTCTTTAGATTTCCCACAACTCTAATGTGTGTGGGGAACAAAAGACATACCACATAAGCTTAGATTATGTCAAAAGACAGACAGAAACCATTTCATTGGTTAAGAAGTCCAGCAACAAAAAAAGGAAAAAAAGCAGCCCTTCAGTGGAAAAGAAAGCCGGTGATAAAGCACGCATTGTGAAGGGCCCTTCACTTTGGAAAACACCTCCCGGAGCAATGCTTCAGAGCAGACAGATTTGCTTACTTGCAGGATATGCCACAAAGCTTTTCTTTGCAGTCTTCAGAAGAGAGAATTTAAAGAAAATGGGTACCAAAAAAAGTTCACAACTGACATTTGCTTTTTTGCAGAATAGTTTTAAATAAATTTTATAATGAACTTTTTTTGATGTGCTAAAACACAGTTCAGGTGCATTGCAAGACTACGCAGTAAATGAAGTTTGAAAAGGGGGCTTATTTTGGAAATGAAGGTTATTATGTGCATGTCTGCATTAAAAGAAATCTGATTAGACTGAAGCAATTTCAACTTATTTCACTGGTTGTTGACCAGAAAGCAAAGAACCCCTTCTACTCCCCCAAAGTCCAAGAAATATCTGTAATACAACAGTGAGCAGAAGACAGGCACATGTTTTAAAAGCCTAAACTAATATTCTGAAGTGATGTACTGAAGCATTTACAGGAACCTTTAGGATAAGCAACCAGATGCTCTGTTCTAAAAGCCGACTAGTGTTAAAAAAATAGAAACAATTCTTCCACAATTAGATTTCTCCATCCTGTATTTTTCTCTTTTTTAAATGAATAGAAGACTAAGGAACTGAGTTCCAATTCCTGTAATTCCTAAAACAAATTAATAGGGGCAGGAAAAAAAACATAGCTTCCCAAACCCCCTCAAATCCCTTAAATATTCTCCAGGGGAGCAAAAGCACATTACAAAAACCCCCTCTTTCTTAAGCCATCTGAGTGCTTAAATATATATATATATATATATAAAAATATCTAATAGAAGTTACTGAACATTAAGTTCAATATTTTGCTTTGTTTTTCAGAGTTGGGGGTTGTTTTGGGTTTGGGTTTTTCCCCCCCCCTTTTAAACTAGCACAGCCTTACTAACTAGATCAGTCTATAGAGAGTTACATTTCAAATTTATTTTATTTCTTTGTATTTAAATATTCATACATGTTTATGATCAGTTATTAATAATTCATATTTCTTTTATCTATTGATTGGCTTTAAACCTTTGGAACAACCCTTCTGTGCTCAGAGAACCAAGTTAAAAGTGTACTACCATAGAAAGTTTACATGCATCATGTATTACGGAGAAAAAGTCACATAGCTCGCTCAGAGAACACTGTTTTCCAGCATTTTTCCCTTTTAAAATAAATTTTACTATTAAATTTACAACCACAATTAAAGTATGTCAAGTTTTCAGGTCAGAAAGCTACATTTTAAAACTTTTCCAACTGCTTTCCCTTTGTAATTATAGTACTAAAACATGTCAAGATTACTTTTGGTCACAATATTCTAACGCATCTCTGCTACTGCTCCAGGCAAGTAGGACAAACAGAACATAACTTGAGGGGGGGACAGAGTTGGCAGCTTGCCACACAAGTACGGAAAAAGAGAAGAGGATAACATTTGGCTGAACAATAGTGAATAGGCTTTAGGAGTTCTAATGCTTAAATAATGAAAGATTTTTTTTTTCCCCCACCAACCAATAATCAGATTTTTTAAAAAATAATGCAATCAACTAATTACTGTGGTTTTGAGATCATCAATTAACTGATCTTACACAATTCTTTTGATTAAAAGTGAAATTTAATAGTACAAGGCCTCAGACTGCATACATTTATGGCTACATGAGAGCAGCCAAGTACCTGACAATACACTGAACATTGAGCTTTATCCATGACATTATCATTGCAGCTTTTTTTGCAGGTTACAATAAACCAATGTAATAGCTTTCAAAAAAAAAAAGAAAAAAAAAAGAGATACATAAGCTGACCTTGTACTTGCTTAAATAAAAGGCAATGAAATTTGAGTGTATAAAAATAAATATTGCTATGTCCCAGTCCATAAATATTATGTTTCCAAAGAATTTATAATTTATACATAATTTACATGTCTAATTTATCCTTGCTCTTTCTGTTTGAAAGGAAAACAGAAAGCAGAGAAAAAGAAAGAGCGCATGAAGCCAAGGTTCAGTAGGTCAGAGTACCTGAGTATCCTTGGTAGGTTCTGCGTCAGAGCTGGCACACCAGTAGAAATAGAAAAGTGCACTAGCAGCAAAACAGAGAGCGATACCAAGATAGCCGAATTAATGACCACCGCCCCGCCAACGAAGCCAAACACAAATAGCAGCATGCATCCAGGATTCATGGCGCTGCGCTGGCATGGTGAAATGCCGGAACCAAGAAGGCTACACAGGGGCCGAGGGTGTATCTTTGTAGGCAAAGTCTGTCATTCAGCCGCTGCCACAAAAACAATGCCATCAGCAGCAGCTTTCTACTCTTCTGCAGCAGCTCCAGAGCAATGACATCACCGCTCTCCTCCCCCTCGCGCCGCGAGCCGCCGCGATCCTCACAGCATCTATGCAGCAACGCAGAGACACAGCCAGCCCTGGAGTTATTCTCCCCTCCTTCCACGCGGAGTTCATAGGCTAGAAAGCTTCAAAATCTGCATAATATATTCACATCGAGCCCTGAGAACAAACGGGTACCACGATACACACCTTCATCAACCCGTACGCAAAGCGACGGCAAGATATCAATTATTTTGGGACAGCTGCTGACGTTTTCCCTGCCTACCCGAATGCAAACACTCAAAAAAAGCTGAAATTGTTTAAGGCTAACGTACAAAGTATATCTCAACATTTAGCAGTACGACAGCAAAAGCTTCTTTCTACCGATTTCTACACTATTCTCTTACCGCATTCCAATCATACAACAAATCTTTCCGATTCAGCCGAACCGTTGTTGTGGGATTAAACAACAAAGTCTTGCAAACACAAATGAATGGATTTTTTTTCTTTCATTTCAGGGTGAGAGCGTAATAAATAGCTTACCTAATTCTACTGTGTGTTGTGGATTCTAGCTGATCACCCCCTGTTAGCTGATGAAGTTTGGTTCTTTCCAAGTGCTCCATATAATTGTGAATCATCTGTTTAAAACGACAGAGAAACAGCAACAGATATTTAATAACATTTACTTTTACTACAACTGCGTAATTCTTGGCCAACGCAATATAATCTTCCTCTGTAATGCTAAAAATAGTAAAAGCATTCAGAAACGTTAAAGTAGAAGATAAAGAAAAAAGTAAAACTATACAGTGTGTAAAACCACAAACCAGAAGAGAAGCCCATAATAAATTAAAAAAATTGGAGAACATACTTGTGCATTCAAGCACAGGAAACATCCTAAGGGCACACAAAGTGCATGTGATATTACAAATGAGTTTTAAACAGAGGTACCATGTTCAAATCCATTTTGAAGGTTAAGACCTCGTATGTCCAGCAGATATTAAAATTTATTATGTGACAATACGTTTCACTATGGCCTAATTGCAAAGTACCACAAAGGTCAGACAATATGCACCTCAAGTATTAAACATAATGAATCCACAAACTAAGAATCAGTAGGCAGAAATATGAAGTCAGCATCTCTTTTTTTTCTTCTAACATTCAAATAAATTTCAGCTTTCTCTATTTTCTAGAAGTGAAGTTTGGTTTTAAATTATCTAGACTGACATCTCATAAAAAGGACTGAGTGCCTATGGATTTTTAGCACTCAAGATGAGCTTTGCTTCCTTGCTCTCTTTCTTTTAAGAGAGACAGCCACAGGCCAACATGCTGATTCCTGCAGTCATGACTTATTTAATGAACCCTGATTCCAATCGGCCAAAGGATGATGCTACTCAGCATGTAACTGATCCAAAACATGCATGGGGAGAAGTAACAGATACTGCTGCATCACCGCAAAAGGTTAATTCGGACATACATCTTTGAAATGAAAACTGGAAAAGCCTGACGAGAAGCCTACATGACATTTGATATTTTTAGCATTTCGGCACTCACATTCACAGATGAATAGAGCGCTCGGAACAAAAGAGAAAAAAAAAAAAAGAAAGAAATCATAGGTGTACTGCAGAAGAATTTAGCATACTTTTTTCCTGAGACATATTCAGGTCATATCTCAAAGGCTTCCTCTAGAAAAAAATACCTTTCTGTAAAACTGTAATTTCTTCTGCTATTCTAGAAAAAGTATACACGCACTTTCAGAGTAGCGTTATTAACAGGCATTTCTACAACCAATATTACATAACCTTTTATTTTAGGGGCAGTTGCAAACATTAGGACTGAATTCAGCAGGACTTGGAAACCTACATCTACATGTTACTTTCAAGTCAGGGTTGATGTGTCCAAGGGCAGTAAGCTTGACCTTCAATACTACTAACTTCAGTTAATATCAGCTTCTCCACAAACACTGCTTGCCAGCATTAGCTATATATGAATATATATTCTTAGTCTGAGATTTTTCTGGTAGAGTGAACTGGCTTAGATACTGATTGATGGGTATTCCATAAATCAGTAACTTACATGGTAAATACTGGTTACGTACAGATCCTGGTTTTCCCTGCATTCACCTGAACTAATTAATATAATTCAGACCAGCAAAAACCCCTATCTTACTATTTTTAGAGAAACATTATATAATATACTTAAATGCTGTCAAAAGCTTACAAAATTTATCCTCCAACAAAATTATATAAATGCAACGTTTTACTAGGACCATCTCATTTGCTTTCTGAATTTTTTTAATGCTTGCTCATATACAGAAGCAATCAAAAGAATTGAAAGCTCCACCTTCAGCTATCCACATTTCTTGGTTTTTCTGTTTCTACCAGGCAAGCAAAATTAGGTGTTCCGATGGCTTCTGTGCATCGTTTTACAAACAAGTTTATTACAATCCAAATTAATTAGGAAATTCCTGGGAAAAAAAAACACTGCATGACTTTGAAATGCACATTAGACCATTCTGTATCCTGTTCATGTATTCCCTCATCATGGGAGGGAGATATTACTGAACAGAAGCTGATCTACCTGCAAACACTTCAATTCACAGCACACCAATTGGTTTCTTGAAGCAAAATTTTAAACAGAACATCTGTGGTGCTTTTTAGCTAGTGAACAGATGCTGAGTAACTAGTACCTCTCCAGGGAACAACACATGGGGGGAAAAAAGAGCAGGGTCAGTAAAACCCACACAACTTTCATGTTTTGCAAAGTACATGGTTTAACCTACTTTCTTCCCTCCTCTCAGTTTATGCTTTTGTGTACTGAAATGTCTCATCATATTTATTACTCACATAGAGGCTAGAGGGCAGCCTCTATGTCAATTTAAAGGACTGAACCCAACCCAGTCAATTTAAAGGGCTACGTAGCTTAGTATTGTTCTGCGGATGAAAACAATGCTGATGGTAAAATAAGCAAATCTGTAGATGACATACTTCCGCATAAAGCATATAAGCTATAGGAACACAAAACTAAGATGAAAACTCAAATGTACGCATCATGGGCACGTGCAGTGCAGCATGGCAATTTAGAATCATAGAATTATATGATTCTACGTGCACATGCAGTGCAGCACGGCAATTTCTCCACAGATCGAAGCTATACGTGCCTGTGATGTCCCAAAAATCACAAGTACAGGTGGTACCACCATGCAAAGTCCACACACTGCCTCAATCCAGAATCCCAAAGATGAAAGTTGACAATACTGGAATATTCCTCACCCTCCCTCCCTACCCATGGGACAGGGGGACTACACAGCTGATGCTACAGGGTCATGAGACATAATGCATGGATTCAACTTCTAAAAATCAGTTAATCAGAAGGTTGAAATAATAAATTAAATACTGTAGCTTATTGGGAAGTTAGTTCACTGTAACTGCTCCTCTACAATAAAATTTTGAAGACTCCCTCCAAAACCACTGGGATTTGAACCAGATGACCTCCAGAGATCTTTTCAACCTGAACTACTCCAAGTCTCAGCATGTCCTTGAAGTGTCATCTTGATTAAAAAAAAGTCTAATGAATTAACACACTAGAATTCTCAGTGCTCAAAATCTGATCAAAAGTTTTGCTATGTTTTGATATTACTCAGCTATCCAAAGGAAAAAAAAAGTTTAATATTACTGACAATTTAAAAATAGACTTAAATGGATTTAATTTCTCTCTACTTGGCACAATTCCTACCAAAGTTACACTAAAGGACAGATGATAAATAAAGGACATCTACTACCCTTCTTTTCAACAAAAGTTGCAGTCAATGTTTAGTCATCCATAAGCTTTTACTACTGACAGCTCACCTTGCTGCCCCTGAAGTCCACAAATATTTTGAATATGACCAATTGTTTCAAGGAAGACATCATAAATACTAACCACTTCAGCATTGTTGTTGTAATTAAATACATTGCTCAATTACCATTAGCTGATGGGATTAAAGTTAAACTCGGATCTTGGAAGAACTACCTTATTTAGTTAACAGCATTTCACAGTTCACGTGTTAGCTCATTTTAGGGCACAACACGTACAAACTGACTGAGCTTCTGAAGACATTACAGCATGAATATGAAAGTCATTCCCTTCGAATGCAAGTGACAACCATGCAATGTCTTTCCATCTCAAACACACACTCAGATTGGTTTCCTCATATGGCACGTGACAAGTTCTACAACTGTAGAAAGTGTTACAGGTTTTTCTACATCTTAAACTTCAGCATTCAGTGAGACAATTAACAGCCTGTCACTAGTTTCTACTCCTACCCTTACAAATACGAGCACTCCCAATGTACACAAGCCTGATACTTTCTTTGTCACAAACAAATGTGTATATACTATGTTGCGGTCATTGTTACCTGCACTTTTTCCTTAACCAGGTTGAGAGCATCTCCTTTATACCTTCCTTTTTCTTTCACTCCTCCTTCCTTTTTGTGTCAATGCTTTTACTCCCCCAGGACAGGTTTTAGTAATTCTTTCACTGTCAGACCAGGCTCAGCACTATAGCCCTCGCTGTTCATCCCGTAGATCCAATCAGGTTTGGCACAAGCGGCTCCTCCCTTTGGGAACGTGCGACCAACTGTGTATATATAGATCTTTCTGTGTCCCACATAATCTAGATTTATTAAGGTAACAGACACTTCTAGAATCTCCTTGATTCATTACAAAAGTCCTAAATACACTTCCATGTAACTACCTTTTACCTGTAAGGATTTGTGGTGAGCTTGTCACCTAAGTAAAAGCATCATTCCCACTGGTGAGCTTGATGCATCTTTATCCACATGTAAGATGATGTTGCTGGCAGATACAGTAGTACGTAAAGATGCTAAATCCAGGCTTTATGCATCAAGCTGTTAATGCTTAGCATAAGGCTTTAGAAAAACTATTTGCTTGAACAGATATCTAAACTCTATCTCAAAAACACTGTATGACTGGTACCCATGCTTAGCCACAATTGTAACTAGACATCTCCACTTAGCCTTCTCTTCCTGGTTCCCTATACAGGGACTTGCTGGGGATATCTGTTTATCCAAATGAACCTGACAAAGTACATTCCCAATGCCAGAGACAGGCTTGCTGTTCTGTCACATTGTATCAGCGCAAAGCACTGAGAAACTTCCATGGCCCAATTATGCTTCATTAAACTAAGCCCATATTCTGTGTGTCAGGGAGATATCGAACCATCTTAGCCTTGTGTTTCCCAAAGGATAAAAAGAATCACTTCCTTAAACAGGAAAAAAAAGTTTTATTTTGGAAATCTGTGCAGAGAAGCACCGCAGGTGTTAGTCAACTCTCAAGCAGATGCTAAAGTACTGCTTTGCCTCAGTTTCCCAACTGAGTAATGAATGTAAAACAGCCTTCAGCCAAGCCTTTAAAAAGCCAGTGCCATAGTTATGAAGTGTGCCCCATTAATTATGCAGAAAAAGACAGACGCTTTACATCCTACTCAGGGGAGTTTACCCTGAAAGAGTCACTAGCAGCAGCGCATCATCTCTTTGCTGCAAAGGCAAAAAAGCACCAACAGGTACGTGTAGAAGACAGGACTGCTTTTATACAGGCAATACAAGAAGTCAGTTTTCTATTAAACAGAACAGTATTTGAGATAAAAGCTAACCGAGTAACAAAATTCCTTTCTAAGTCTATAGAGCAAAGGTCTGAAGATTTTTGGATTAGACCGCTGTCAACCATTCACCTTTCTAGCCTACTGCCCTTGTATGATTACTTCCTGCATCTGGTCCTTTATAGCCAGGGAAAGATGGACAAGAGACTTTGCATAGTTAGATTCCAGAAGTTCAAATTCAGGAACTCCAGCATACTGCTTTATTGCTCATCTGTTCTAAGCTTTGGAACGGAGGAAGATCAGCGCAAGATCAAAATAAGCTGCAAGCAGAGGAAAGACAAGGGACCAGAGCACGTTAACTAAGCAGGGGATCACACCATGGATGTAAGAACACATTCAGGCTGCATTCATACATTCTGTCCTGACTGAACAGATTATCCTCTTCACTACCTGCCACAAATGCCCAGCTGCACTCCACCTTCCAACCTGCCAACTCAACTGCTCAGGTTATCATACCCTAATCCATTTAAAATCAGGCCAGTTAGCTCAAGCATGGACTTACCAGGGGAGGAAGCTTAAGGGGATATATCCCACTCACACCCATTAGCTCGTCTCCCACTCTGTAGAGAGCACCAAGATAGAGGCTAATTTAACAGAAGGGTGAAGAAGGCTAAAGCCTCTTTCCAGAGCTTTAACAAGCCAAGGCAGCCCTGCTGTCTCTGCAGCTGCAAAGACACCTTGTTGCTAGGGCAGGCTGGTGTCCCGGAGCTGCAATGCAGAGCCCTGTCTTCGGCAGGCTGAGCTCCAAGGAGCACTCCAGCATTCATCACAACGCACACCGCAGGCTGGGGTTCGGTTCTCGGGTTCGCATCACTGGTGTAACTTCCCGTGGCTTAAGCAGTTTAAGTAGGTCTTGGTCAATTTTGACTGAAACCGTGTAGGTGAAATTCCCGTCAGCTGCTGAGCCAGCAAGCTTGCTGGGCAGTGATCTTCAGCAAAGAGGTAGCTGCAGGCAGGTAGGGTTAGTGCTGAAAGAGGAGATGGCTACAGAGCCTCAGTGAAATCAAAAGTTGGAAAAGACAGACATCCAAGTCTGAAATGCTAAGCTGTGAATTAAAGAAGGGGGGGGGGGTGTTGGGGGGAGGTCTTATGGAGAGAAGCAAATACTGAAAAGAGGCAGAAAAGAAAAAAATTGCTAGAAATTAAGATTGCAGAAAATGCAGTCAAGTTACATCTTTAACACAACATCTGTCAAAGTAATCACTGCCAACATCTTAGAGCTAAAAAAAAATATCCTTCTAATGGTCTGTTTATTATTTGGTCAATTGAAAGAAAAAACAATTGCCGTTTCAGTAAGTACCAAAGATGGATTGCTTGCAAAGACAATGGTGAAGCTGATTCAGAAGGAAAAAGTATTCCTTCCTAGAAAAACATGAAAACACAAAAGATTTCAGAAACAAGTATTGTGACAGAAATATTTAAGACAATAAAATTGGTAATTAAATGCTTAAAGTAGGTTGGATATTTATCAAAATATCTTGCATTAAAAGAAAAAAGTTACGACGCAGACCTAAGCCACTAGAATTTGTTGGGAGAAAGGGGAGCAGGAAATCACAAAGGGGATAGGGGAAGATGGGCACTATTATCAGACAGTCCTTCCCAGTCCCCAGGGATTTCGGTCCCCGAGTCTTAAACACACACCAGATATCAGCATTAAAATGCTGCCCTCCTGAGACAGTCTATGACTAAAACGAGGTACATCAGGAAGTTCGCACTTCAAAAGATTCACAATAGTGTCTCTAATTGTGCTCAAAAATGTCTTTGCAAATGAAGATAAGGAGTATCTAGTTAACTTCCTGAGGTTAGTCACACAGTCGGCTCTCAACCTTTTATAAACAACCACACTACTGGTAGCTATTCTTTGTCCGTAGTTCCCAGCCCAGACCTAAGCTTTTGCAGCCCACAAACCCATTACCCCATCAACTCTCCATGTCCTATCTTTCATACACTGTTGTATTTCAGTAGCTGCCAGCTGGTGGCCTGAGAATTTTGTGTACCCCTAGTAATGTGTACACACGCTTGTCACCTAAAGACAGAGATCAATGTCTACGTAGACAAAAGCAGAAATACCCTAACTTAAAGGTGTTTCTTTTTAGAAGCTACGCGATATGAATTTTTCTTCATCATCCTGATTTCCTTAAGCATTTTGGGTTGTCAGAGTTGGCTAAACAAAGGGTGAGAGGTGAAACATTAAAAATGGAAAAAAAAAATACTGAGACTGGGGAAACAAAGAAAAAAGGAAGTAAACATGCTGAAAGGAAGGAGTGCAGGACACATGAGAACTGATTTCAGGAGCACAGAGATATGAACATACCATGTTGCATTACAACATTTCTTTATGAAGAAAGAACACAGTCACCTCGGTAATAATAAAGCCCAAGGAAACCCCTCTCCCTACACCAAAGAAAGTGAATTTAAGATGCAAAAGCATTTAATAAATAGGAATCAAACCAGCAAAGGCTGTTGTCCATTTTGGAGAAAAACCTATGTAAAAAGATATTCAGAACATCTCATTAGCATTTCATTGAATTAGTGGTGCCCAATACATCTAGTTATCTTGAACTCTGAAAAACAGGATTCAATAAAAGCCTGCGCCATTTCAATTGTGATAGTACCCAAAGGTTCTGAGTAAAATAAATCCAAACTCTGCAAGCACACAGTACTCTGAAGTACTTCCAGTTCAAAAGGATGTAAAAAAACTTAGGTGGGCAGCATTAAGCTTTGTCACTTCTCGTTTTACTTAAATTTTCAGTTTTCAGCAGATGCAGCATTCTAAAACAACTATTTAGCAACAAACGTGATCTTAAATACATTAGGATTTCAGTAAATATACGAATACTTTTATTTAAGAGCTGCAGAAATCTTGTCATACAATACTCAAGAGCTACATGCTGGTTGTGGTTCCAAGCCACTTTCAGCTGCTATCAGTATAATTGCTAAGGAAGTATTAAAGGTAACCAAATCCAACATCTGTATTTGCTTTCCCTTTCCCCACATGTAGGCTTTTGAACTAGGAACAGTCAGTATTGCATTCCTCTCTTTGTTAGGGATGATCTAAAAACAGCTATCTGACCTTTCAAACAAAGGCAAAGCATTCAGAGTAGAGAACTGTGCTCAATATTGGGGCTCCAGATTAACCAGAATTATTCAGAGAACCTAATGATTTCCTCAGTAAAATAAGTATACTAGTTAGTCAGTAAGCACCCTTGCATGGGGAAGACGACCTGCTAGTAAAAATTGAAGTACTGCAAGTCCCTTTATGCTTTAGAACCAACTTTAAAAGTGTGGCTCTTATTTAATTTAACAGAGACAAACTTGTCCCATCTTCATTAGCAAACACTGTTCTCAATAGTTAGCAGTAAGTATGGCAGGGACTTCTTTTAATCATGAATCTCAGTAGGAGGCCATTTTTTGCAGGTATTTGTTCCTTCAGTGGTACAAGTAAAACCAACAGAAAACTGCTGGAAAGAGTACCGAGACTGCAATTTAATTTCTATTTCTTTGAAGTTTGTTAGTGTGAAGAATTGCCTTTGAAATATGAAAAAGCAGATTCCTGGGTTTTAAAACTTCTGAATATCTGACAAAGCTATAAAATTGACAAGCATGTAATCAAACTAACATGGAGAAACAGACACTTAATGTGAATGAGAAAAACTACATAGCCACATGAAGCCTGGTTACAACTAACATTAGCAATACAAACATTCAAGCATCAGCGAATAAACCAAAACATCCAATAATTTTCCCAACTGCTCACAACACAAAGTTTTCCACAGATCTACAATTTTACAGATACCCTGAATTCATCTTGGCATAATGACCTACCTCTGTATGTCTTGAATGAAGTGCATTGTATTCCTTCTTGAGTTCTGCCTCCCGCTCCTCAAGTCTGCTAACTGGAAGAAGAAAAATTTAAAAAAAAAAAGAATTAAAATTAAATTCAGAGTTCTAGTAAATGAGACTGACTTGCCTAGGACTAGGCAACCAGATCAGAGATAAGAGTATTCTTAGTAGTAAATAGCAAAGAGCAGGATAAAAAGTTCGTCAGTTCCCGTGTTTTTAAACTCTGACCACTTGAGCTTCTCAAGTACATCAACAGCAGCACAATCTTACAATTTACAGTCCTTGAAAAAAGCCCAAGTAACATTTTCCCTAGCTGATGGCTAGTCCAATGAGAGGGGATTTTTACATTCAAAGACTGCTTACTGCTTGCACTAATCCAGATGGTTTCACACGCGCACGTGGAAACCATAGGAAGAGGCAGAAGCCACATCATACAGCTAGACTCAGTCTTGGATGAGAGCTGTGAGCTCCCGTTACGGCTCTACATTGGTTTCCTAGAACATAACCACACATAATCTCCAGAGGTGTTTAACTAGGACAAACATAAACAAGGTATTTTTTGAGATAGCTTCAAGTCATATGTTGTGGTACAGAAATTATGACTTCTGCTGGCATTGACTCATATTCTACTGAGTATTAAGGCAATAGATGCAAGGAAAGAAAACATTTCAGTATTTCTGTAGGTGTTCAAAGAAATTAAAAATACATCTAGCAGATTTAGTAGAAATTTTGACAATAAGTTCACATTAAGAGGAGGTGAGCTGGAACAAACTGTGATATCCCTGTGCAGTTAATTTGCAGAAAAACTAAAAGAATTCAGAACTTTCTTCACAAAACTTATTTTTTTTCATTCAAACAGAAAACATTTTTTGCCGCTTAGATGTGAATTCCATCTTTTTGCTTAGGTATTTTTGAGCACAATATTTCTGTGACATATGCATGTGTTTCAAGTTTTGTAACTGAGCTTCTATTACTCCACTTGCCATGTTTAAATACCCCTGGGAAGCTTCAAATTTATAGTTACCCATCTCCAGAGACTTGTTGCCAAACGCAAATTATCTGAAGACAAATGCCAGCACCTTCTCTGCCATTTGCATATTCTCATATTGCCAGCTGGGCCTTCTGAAAATTAGTTCTCAATATACCATTACTTTTTGCTCCATATATCTGGGTTTTGGCACAATATTTTATCATAAGTATGTTTAAAAAAAAAAAATCTTTGCCAGAGTCAAATGCTGGAACCAAAATACATAATCGTCTACTCACTCAAATCTGTGTAAACATTCTTTGCTCCTAATCTAATCTTGCTTTTATAAGAACATCAAGTCCCTTGACACAGCCTTTTGCAGTCCACCTATAAATATCTGACCAAAAGTATTACCTCAAAATTTTATTTTATTTATACTAACGCAAGATTGCACATTTCCATTTCTGCACTGTTATCAAACTAAACAAAAGCTCTTTGGGTCAAGTAGCAGTAAGTGATGTACAACTATAGAAAATATATTTTACAGCACAATACATACATAAATATGTATCTTTGAGACGCAATGCAGGACAATATCTGATGACTGGAAGATTTTAGTTTATTATTTTTAGGCAACAGATCTTTTAAGCCTCCTCATACATTTAAAGGGAGGCTATACAGAAGCTTGTGGTAAGTGCCTACAGAAGCAAGTGTCAGAATTTATAGTTACAAAGCTTGACATGGCAAACCAAATTTTATCCACTAACTTAGACTGACCAGCATTTTAGTCAGAAGTAATTACAGTTTACAACAGTTGACCATCAGAGACATCCTAGCAGTAACCAGTCGGCAGCTATGAGGCAGAGCTCGGCAGCTTCAGCTGCCCACGTCCCATCCAGCGATGGCTGTGCTCACTTCTGAATACACCATCGCCAGGCTTTGCATTACAGTTCCCAGCATCTCTCCCTTTCCCACAGACCAAGGACCTGGTGGTAACCTTTCCGCTGTGCTAAACCTGCTTTAGGACAGGCAAATAGCCTGGAAATCAGAAAGTGCAAACTGCGTGACTAATTAGCTTCGTGTTTTGTGAAACCAGCTCCCTCCCCTAGAAACAGTGTCCAAGCACCCGGCGAGAGGCGAGCAGTCCTGCGGCAGCTCCGTGCCCATGCTGCATCCTCGTGAAACGCCGCTGCTTCGTGCTGGATGGTGAAGTCATGGTTCGATACGGCCTCACCAGGAACTTGCAAAGAAACTACGGTGATGCACCCCGACGTTGTTCGGTATGCTCGTGTCTAGACAGCGCGGCCAACTCTGGCTCCTAGAGATTAATTTTATCCGGCGGATTCTGGGAAAAGTACTCGACACAGTGCATTTAATGTCAATTAATGCCACATTAGGTGTTACAAAAACCTTTCTTTGTAGCTGCCCATAACCTACCTTCATGAAATCCACAAAACCACTTCCCACTGTTACAGATATAACAAACACTTTTACAACAGTCGAAGTTCCATAACAAAGCACACCATTTTCTCCTTCTATGGCCCAATTTTAAATAGTTCCTTAAATCAAGTCATAGAGGACAAATGTACATAGATATGGGTACTGCATAGTCAGGGAGGATATATCCATTAAATCTGGTAACTCTTTTTGTTACACACAAAGATTAAAAAAATGAAGGCCCTAGAAGATGATGTAATTGACATTCAGCATTTCTGGAAGTCACTTCGAGCTGTGTAACACGTTACAGTCCTACAGCTGGAAGTGTCAGTTATAAGCAGAGGTACACCAAGTTTATATACCCTCAACAGACACCACATTAGCAGTCCTCAAACCAGGCTTTTCCAATACCAGCAGGATGATATACAACACCAGAAATCTATTCTACCCAAAACATCCCTCGCATCAAAGATACGATCTTGACAAAGCAACCAACTGAACACACTTTCCATTTAAACACCATGGAAGAGATCGGTTATTCCCCAAGGATCAGAGATCACCATGGACTTGAACACAGAAGATACTCGAACCTAGTGAAGAACAGCCAGAAGGATTTTGAGGAAGACCACCAGATTCTGGCTTCAAAACCTTGCAGACACTTAAGTCACTATTAAAGTAACATTCCCATCAGGAGCAGCAGGAAACTAAACAGTAATGAAATAGGAGACAGAAAAAAATGCCTACCACTGGCACAGAGATGTACCTTTAAAAGTAAATTGTTGCCAGTTCCATTATACTCCACTAGTACACAGAAGAGTGGAAGTCTGGAACCACCCTGATAACATCCCCGCAAGAGAAATGGAGCTGGGCGCTGGTACTGCCTGACACACACTGGGCCCACAAAGTGGCAACCAGACATAGTTCCCTTCAATTTGACTTTTAAGTAACAACACAAAAAAGCTCCTCTGATACTTCAGTCTAAGATTTTTTTTTTCCACTAAGATCTCAGATTCTTAATGGGTAGATGATAAAAGCAGTTTGATAATACACATCCTAAAAGCAAAATATCCATTGTCTCTGTTGTAATATGTCTTTATAAAGCCACTATATCCTTCTTACATTATGGAAGATATTACAGTGCAAGATTATATTGCGTAAGATATTACATGTGCAAAATATAATACGCATCAAAAAAGTTTCACTCTTCATGGTTGTAAGTCTACATGGAAATATTTTAAAGGTCTTCCAGCATCGTAAGTATGGGCATAAAATGCAAATATTCCAGTATTTTTAGGCCAATGAGAAAGCATGCCTCTGGAACAACACCACAAACTCATGCTCAAGGTCCACCTGCAACCTTCTTCAGCACTGTCAACATCCTAACACATTCAATGACCTAAAGTACCAATCCTAATCAAAGTTCTCTCAAATCAAACCAATCAAGCCTAAAAAAAGGGAGATTAAATATTATAGCAAACTGGAGAGAAGCCTCTGGAGTTTCTGCCTCCTGACAGCATTACGAAGAATTAGGCAGCAAAGCTGCCCACCCTGCCTGTTCAAAAATCAGAGCTTACCTCCCAAGTCTGATGGCTTTTACCAAGTTTGGAACACCCTCCATCTGTATGTTGTCCTCTGCCTCAAACTGCTGATAAGCCTGAGGGGGAGAAAGAGAAACAGACCTGCTAGAACGCCAAATCCAACCAGTACGATGCCTTCAAGAGGCATAACAAGTTCCTACTACACAAGCCAGGACAGAGATTCAGCTCATTAACGTGCCTTTCCTAGCACTAAAACTATCTGAAGGCTCTCCTTGGACAGCTTTCATCCAGCTCCCTTCTTAGAAGCTGGTCCTATACCAAAGTTAAGATACAGATCAGGCATAATCAATTCCATGATCCAGAAGGGCCTTATGATCTCTTAAGTAGTTGCTAAAAAGCACACGCATCAACCATGGATTGAAACAGGGACTGAAGCTTTCTAGCAAGTATTTAACCTGAAAGTGGTAAGACCTGGAAATAAGCAGCACAGAAAAAACTGATTCATAAAACAAATGATAAATTTGACTCCTTGGCGAGACCGACATCTTCAAGTAGCTCTTACCACTGTGAACTATAGGTCTAGTTCTCAGTTTAAAAAGTAGGGCACTTTAAATTATGAAGATAATTTAGCTGTCAAGAATGCTCTGTTGATAGCAAATATCAACACATACAGCTGCATGGTCTTATCCCTGACACGTCTGGACTGTTCAAGTATCCACTATGTCTCAGATCCACAAAATCACTGTAATTTATCACCAAAAACCTGACATAAATCTAAAAAAAAAAAAATCTCCTTAAACATTCTGCTACAACCATTTAATATAAAGACAACCATATGCCAGGAGATACCTCACAAAGGTCGAAATTCAAATGAACAAGGATATATATACAAGCCAACTTCTAGCCAAAATCAAGTTAAAAATCATTTTGATATAGCACCAACTTCTCATCTAGTCTCTGGCCAAAATAGTGTTTCACTGAGAAAAGTTTTGATTGATTGACTGTTTTGAAAACAGTGGGATGCTTCATTTATACATTCGGCTATTGAAGCAAGTAACTTTTTGAGAAAATCCAACATGAAGACAGCATGAACACAGAAGCTACAGCAGACTGGATTTATTTTTAAAGCCAGAAAACCAGTGACAACTCAGGAATGTAATATTCTAAAAGACATTTAAAGCCGTTTTCTTCATTGCTGCAACATTTACAGCAACAGAATTATTATAACAACGAAACTCCAGCACCTAAACCACTAGCACAATACTCCCTTAATTTAAAAAAGTACTTGAGCAGTTAATTATATGCCAGTGGATTTCAACCTCCTCTCACCACTTTTGTTCAGGTATATTAATAGACAAGTTTAAAGCAGGCCAATCACTGCTCTAATTTTCTACTCCATTTTATTTTCGCCTCCAGTCTTGTAGCATGACTGGATGCAATCTCCTGAGCTAACTGCACCCTCTGCTCCATCTAGTGGACTAGTGATTCCCACAACACAACACAAACAGCAGGGACTCTGTCACTTCACAACAGAAGGCAGCCAGGAAAGTAACTGAGAAATGCTTTAGTCAGAAACAAAGCCTTCCTTTTCGGTACACTTGGATGTTATGCTTCTCCTTATGGCAAGATTCCTCAAGTTTAGTAAATGATACCTGAGGCACAGGGTAGGGAAAGGCAGTGGGGGAATCTGCCTTGTAAACAAACCAATATAGATGAGAAACAGCTGCACTGAGAAAAAAGTGGCAAACAGTAAGCTCCAAATTGTTAATCAAAAAATACAAGAAGGCAAGCTGTTCTACTACTTCTTTGTTGGAAATCAGATTAGTTATGCTGGTCTCAGACTTTGAAAAATATGTAGGAACGATGCAGACCCCCACCGAACAAACCTTAACTTCTCAACTTCTTTCACGGATCGATTGAAAAATTTTCTTGTATTCCTTAGAATAAACACTACAGTTGAGCCATACCTAGAAATAGCATTACTGACAGATGTATTTCATACCAGTTTAGTTATTCACATCATCATGTGCACAGATACTCAACTCGCACGTCAAATCGCTAAACAATGTTAAGCTTCACAGCTGAAAGTTCATATTAGAGTCTCCCTGTTCACTTGACAGGCCCACGTTAAATTGCTGCTGCAGCTCTATGCAGGTATATCTCAGAGTATCGGATGTCTTCAGATTATACACAAAGAGGTTGTCTACCTGGGTGTACGTTACAGTAATGCCGGTATCTGGAGAGCTCAGATGAAAATAAAATACCATATAACTTAACATCTGCAGAAGATTCACAACAGAACCTGGTCTTGCATTTTCTCTTGAAGCCAGTGAAAGCAATAGTTCTGTTTAGCTTCCAAGGAAATCAAATCTACATGTTTTTAGGTCAACTGCCAAAACGTTTGTCTCATATCCCAAATAAAACCTACAGCAAGCAATAGCAATTGCTGCACGATGTCACCTGACATGGGAAATACAATCACCCCAACAGTTGCGTCACAACATTTGCAGCTCTGAAGACCAAGAGTTGCTTCTTGGTTGGGGTGGTTTCTCCCCCCGTCCCCCCAACATACACAGTTTTCCCCAAATGTAATCTAACATGAGCATAAATTACAAAGCTAAGATTTGATAAACTGAAGTATGGAAATATATCTGTGCCTTGGTTGTCCTGTCAAATGCAGTGTGTTACCTTGGTTGTACTTTAGCACTACGCAGATCCAGAAAAGGAACCAAATCTTTCAACGCCCACAGCCTACCACCTCCATCAAAAAGCACTTCAACCATGCAGACATCGTGTTTTTCAGATTCTCTCGTAAATAACTTACTCTAAGAATGATTCCTCCAGAAAGCATACTCTAAAGCTGTTCCATTCCTATGGTAAGTCCATATACACTACAGTCACCTTTTACTCCAAAAAAATCAATTAACTTACAGCCTGTAATACATAAAAAGAGCTGACATTCCCAAAAAGGGAGGGAAGGAAGAGAAATAAATTAAACCTCCGTAGCCCCCACAGAATTCAGTGGCGTATCACGTGAGCCCTGAAAGGCACTTATCCCTTTTGGTAACTGGAGACCGAGCAGTATCCAAAGCAGTATCATGTGCCCTCGTGGAGCACTGCTGGACAAGCGAGCTGCCTGTTGCTCTTACAAATTTTTAAAGCTCCAAGTGCCTAGTTTTCCAGATTCAAGGCTGACATTTGAAACATTCTAATGCCGCAAACCAATCACAAGCAGGGCTAGGGGTCTTACCACAGCAAAGACTTGAAATAATGTGAAAGTCAGATATAGTCAAGCTCTTGTAAGAAATGTTTAAGATTGTATCAAAGATTGGTGTCTGCTTCAGACACATCATTGAAGTGGAAGGGAAGGAGAAGAATTTAAGTGTTAAACTTTTATTTTTTGAAAACCTGGCATTTCCATGCTTGGTGCACCTCCACAATATCCAGAGGTGCCCTCTGCTGTTGAGAAAAAAAAAAAAAATCCATGAAAGTCTAGTCAAGTCATAAAACCAAAAAAAGACATTTGCTCACACTCAGTAAAAGTTTGCTAAAGACAGACAGTTTCTAAAAACTCTGCCTGTACCAACATTATCCCTAGACAAATCTCCAGGAGCTTTTTATATATTTAACTCGCTTTAACTTCCACGAGCCACAGGCCCCTGAGAGCACTGGCACTGTCTTTCCTCCTGCACAAGTAACGCTGACAGCCAACGCACATCAATGTGAGGGCAGAGGCAAACCACGGAAAGTTACAGAGAAAAGCAGCAGTGCAAAATGAGACACGGAGATGGATCACGGGTCAAAGTGCCACACCACTGCAGCACATTCCTGCACTCAAATAGAAGTTGCAAATCCTTACGCCTCTGGTCTCCTTTAAGCAGTTGTAAAGTTTACCAAAATATCCCAGGATGCAACATGTTGCACCATTTTTTGGCAGCAAACTTGACTTAGGCAACCACCACAACCCACCAAATACCAGGATCAAGTGCTATACATCATGCAAGAGTGGTAACTCAATGTACATCTGCCCCCGTCATTCAGGATTTCATCACCTACTGTGGCTCACAATCCTCCCAGCAGTGCCACCACGTCACACTGTCATCTCTCCCTCTTTCCATTTCCTCCTATGAAAGAGCAGAGTACAGTAGTTGACTCATCCAGGAGGTAGCTGACAGCAACTGTTCAAATTTGTAATGCAGGGAAAAAAAGTCAGTGAACCACAGAAACTTTGTAACTGTTTGACACAAAACAAGCTGCTTATTTCACTTCTTTAATTTCAAACGGCAGATATACTCCAACCTAGCTGGTTGAGTAAGTGGCTGTGAATGTAACCCCACATTTAAGTGCAAAGAAATACTTCTTTTTTTCTTTAGTGTGACTATCACTAAGACTGCAAAAACAAGCACTTATAATTCAAGACCTAACAAAACTATGGCTTCTTGAGCAATTTTAACCGGCATGGATGTTTAAGCACATAGAACATGCTGAACCCTACCATGTAACTTAAGAGCTGCCCTCTCCCAGGGCTAACTAGTCTTCACTAAATGCTCAGAATGGATGGTGTTCAAGAGAATGACTCAAAACTTTTTAATGGACAAAACTTGTTGTCACAGGCCTTGCTTATTTGAGGAAAAACACATACAGCACAAGAGGTAGTCTACAAGAAGCAAGAAGTCTTGTAGTTATACTACTACATGGGACCATGTGTCTTACCTGTTTTCTATTCTAAACTATTAATCATGTTGCTATCTCAGACTCTGCACTCTGACACAAAAAAGCAAAGCCAGGTTTTATTTGCTTACTTGGTCTGTGCCAGGCATTTGCAATTCCCATTATCAATGATAACACTAGCACTATTTTGAATGTTGATGTGGTAACAGTTGGCAATACCACAGACTAATTTAGATGCACAGGCAGTAATATAGGAAGTAGAAGAGAAAAAGAAATATAGCTAGAAGACTTGTAGCTGCATCCAGTGAATTAAAGTGACACATTGGTATCTTTGGTATCATAGGACATACAAATCGCCTTGCCTGTAAAACAGAAAACAACATAATGCAGCAGAGCTAGACTACTTCAAGAATATGTACACTAGTATAGTTTTCATACCCTAGAAATTTAGAGCACTAAGAAAAAAACAAACAGTTCACTTGCATAATATTCATTAGGTGTTCAACAACTGTGCTTATGTCCCCTTTGATCTTGCTCTGCATCAGCAGCATGTCAGATCTTCATAACAGTCTTTCATGTTGTCCCAGACAACTTATCAACCCAAATCATAAGCAAAACTCAATGTTCAACACAGCCCTATTGTTTCTCCAAAGTTATATTTTTGTCATCACAAAAGGTTTTTCTCCAATAAAAAGACTTTGGAATGGTTTGAAAGTCAACAGCCTAACACCAGAATTTTATGTTGTTATGGTAACTGTTTTCAACAACACTATCTTATAAAAAAAAAAAGTAGTTCTAGCCAACACTCAGTGGTTCTACTGGAACAATTGAGTTTCTCATGCAAATACTGTCATTATTATGATATGTACACACATAATGGAATTAAAAGTTTAAAATCATACATATATTTGAAGGCTTAATATTCAAGGCAAAAAAAAAAAGAATTTCACATGAACAGTTTCACTGAACAGTATCAAATGGCGTTATGTACATCAGTATATTGTAAGTGCAATTTCTGTAAAAGAAACTCCAGGTATGCTGCCACATACATTGCGCCAGGAATTCAAATGAGTTTTCTTTTTTGTGCAACTAATTTGTACTTTTTATTGTATTAACAGGAAAAATAATGGCATATGCGACTTAATGCGATCTTGATGCCATAATCCTGTTGTTGGAGTACAGGGTCTCCCATTAACAAGTTGTTTGGGCTGTGGGCTTAGAGCACAGGCATTCTGGAAACAGTGTCCTTTGTTACCAAAACAGACCACTCAACTCTTGTTCCAATGTTTTCTTTTCCTCTCTTCTGCTGTTTTTAAACACACACACACTTCCATTCACAAGAATCATAGCAACTCTGATACAAGTCTCTGCAACATGCTTTACAATTATCCATTTTAGCTTGACTTGATCTGTAAAGACACACTCCTAGAAATCAACCATTAGTTTTCTCTAGGAAAGACTGCTTGAAGTGTTCCTCCATCACTGTCTGTACAGAATCTGAGAATATTTTAACTGCAATGGAGCTGAAGAAGTACATGCCTCTAAGATTTGCCCACAGCATTCTAAACCATTCAAATTTCAAAAAGATTCAGCTCTGCATGCCACCTACATTGATCTTAACACTAGTGCTCTAATACTTCCAACCCTGCTATAGACTCACTCATGCCACTGAAAATTAAACTTTACAGGAAGATTATTATACCTTAAGTTGAAAAAGAGAGCTATAATTTGTTGAGTTATGGGCAGGAAAGGTGGCTGAGTAGAACTAAAGGAAGAAAGAATAGTGAAAAGGGGCTATTTTGACAACCGGCACTCTGCTTTTAGAAACTGATCTTATCTCAACCTTATCAGGATTGATACAGTCTTACTTTACATTTCCACATGACCCAGCAATAAAACCTGTATATTGATAGACATGCTA
Organism: Haliaeetus albicilla; assembly: GCF_947461875.1. NCBI lineage: Eukaryota > Metazoa > Chordata > Aves > Accipitriformes > Accipitridae > Haliaeetus > Haliaeetus albicilla. The sequence continues at coordinate 36,711,806 of NC_091494.1, forward strand.
GTCTTATGTCAATAGAAGTTAGCTTATAAGCTTGACAAAATGTTCACATTAACTCACATTGATCATTATTTCTACACTGTGCTGAAAAGGTTAAACAAAAACAAAAATCATAACCTTCACTGCATGTTTAACAGACTCACAGCAAAAAAAATTAAACCATCTTTAGCAGCATAGGTATTTCATCTTCAATTTAAGACTGTGGGGTGGGGGAGATAAAATGACAAGAGAAGATTTCTGTGGGTTTGACTATTTTTTCCCTCTACCCTTTACTCAACTAGAAGTAGAAAAACTGGTGCAAGTTTCATTCAATTACCATGCACCTGGATAAGAAGCAGTCCAGCAGAACATCTAAGCTACAATATACTCACATTGTAACTTTCAGTATTTCAGCAACACTGGTCATTGTTATCTTTCTTCCAAAACTTATACAAGTTTTCCTAAATTACACAGAACATCCCTAGAAGTGGAAGTGTTCTTCCTTAACTCTTTTCCTGTAAAAACTAAATGCCTCAGAAATAAATAATTCAGCAGAAACTATACAAAAGCTCATGAGAATCAGCATCAATGGCATTCTCATTCCAGTAGTGCTTCTAAACCCAAAGATTACATTTATTTTTAGCACAGACAACAGTTTAATGGCAAGAAAATTAGCTTATTTTATGAACAATAACAAGGGAATAAGTTCTAAGTATCTCCTGAAAAAGTTGCTAAACATGAAAACAGCATGGTCTAAAAGGAAAACAAGACAAGTAGGATACCAGAAGAATCAGATTACAAGTCACAAGCTTGTATCCAATTTGTTTGCCTGAATTCTAAGGAAAACAAACTTGCCCAAGAGTTAAACCTAGTTATCTGTCAAAATACAGGAATCAGATAGCACAGATATTTCGCATATGTATTACCATTTTACAGAACGAAATTTAAAAGGCACTAATATCACTTAAAGGGAGTGCAATATATTTTACTTACTTTGATCAGCATAGTTTTTTGCTTTGAGTTCCAGCTGTCGAGTTTGTGATTCTAATGCTTCCACTCTGGTCTGCAAGTCCTTTTTCTCTTGTTCTTGAGAATCTTCAAACTCTATGAATTTCTAAACAAAAAAAGTGAAATTAAACTCAACAATTAACTACAGATTTTTTTTAAAAAGCCTGAGCAAAGTTATTTCTCCAAAGAGAAAGAACAGATACATAGTCATCCCTGGATTTGTTTTTAAAAAGACTGCCACTTCAATCAGCATGTAGGAAACAACACAGCAGCCCTTCACAGCAAGGATGAGTGCAAGCAGGTTTCCAAAAGAACAGAACAGATCTATAGCCCACATTTAAACATGAAGGACACCAGTTTAGTCCAATGTCCATCAGTCAAGCATCCCACCTAGGTTGCTCTGTATAATCACTATCAACTAAGTGCCAACTATTTCAAAGAAGCCTGCTTGGGACTAACGTAAACATGACTTATTTCATTCTTTCCTAACAGCACACACTTGCCTGCCGACACATGCGAATACAGACAGCCTTGGTATCCTCATATCAAGCATATCTTCACCTGTAAGCCATGAAGGTAGAGATACTGCAGTAGGGATATGCCAGCAATAGAGCCAACCAAAATGACATACTATCTTTTCATTCCCACCCAATTTCTGTTATCATTTGATAGGTTATAAAATGCTCAGAGTCTTCATCAAATACTTAATAACCATCTCCTACACTCTGTCAACTGCATAGAAAACTATTTACAAGCAATCTGCAATTGTGCTTATCATCATCATCATCTTCTGCTACTTTTGTTTACCAACTTTGTGTTTCTCAATATTCTGGAGTTCACCGATACATATATCAGTGCTTACATTTTATAACATGAAAGTTACCAACTCATCATTATAGCAGTTTTAAATAGCAAAAAATATGCTTTTATCTTAGACAAAAACTTCAGAAATCCAGTGTATAGTGGTAGCACAAAGAATACTTCTAATACCGAAAGAAGTCTTAGGTCAGGTAGTACTCTATTCTGCACTGCAAGGAGAAGGCAAGGCCACAAACATGAGTTACGCAGAAGGCTCATCACACAGGGAGGAAAAGCATACCAGAAGCCTTTGCAGAAAAAAATACCCTAAACCAAACATCCAAGACAGCTAAGGAGTCAGAAAGCAAGCTGCAGCTCGGTACCACAGGGAAGCAAAGAGATAGAGGAGGCAGTAACTTAAAAAAAAGTAATGTTATAGGTTATTTGAATATAATTTTTCCTTACATATTGCTAGGAAAACTTAGTGGGAAAAATACTTCAAACGCTCACACATCAACTTTTAATGAACTACTACTAAGCTTCAGCCAATGTGTTTTAAGCTTTTACAAAAGCAGAAACTCATAACCCTACGAAAAGCGCTTCAGTTTAGCGGGGTCATCAGAAGAAGTTTTGCTTAAAAATTACTTCAGATGTAGAAATGCATCAAAAATCTATGAAGTGGAACAAGAGTTCCTTTCAGACAAGCTCTCCACAGCTATCACCAGACAAGGCATGGTGTTCATATGACTGTGCTTGAAGCTAAACCATGAGGCAATTGAGAAACTGCTGACATTAGCCCAGGTAGCACTGCTTTGGGTTCTGCGATTTAAAATGAGTTCTCCTGCTTCAAAAAGACAGATGTGCAAAAGCCTTTCTACCCCCTCAACACAAAGTTTGGGAATATTAATTTGTCAATGTAATATTGAAAACCTCAAACTGAAAACTTGTTTCATGTCTCCTTTGTAGTAAATGATACAAGAGTTTTGCCCCTTTAATATTAAAGATTCAAGTCATGTCTGGCTTATTCTTAGCAGACTCCCTTTATAAGAAGGGCTTCAAAGTTTGACACAAAGTTGGCACTGGGGCTGCAGACCAACATGGTTTGTTAAATTAAACATGGGAAAACATGAAAGAAGAACTATAAAACTGTAACATCTTTGTTTAGTTGCTTCTCTGATGATTTTCCCAAAGTCAGATGTGTCTCATAACTTGCAAAAGGCCAGTGACAATTACACTTTTGAATAAACAGCCATTCAAAGCCATCAATGTCATCGTTACTCATGAAACCAAAGATATCATTTTGTATTTCCTCTCAAGTTCTTCAACTGCAACTATTAAAACTGGTTTTGTATTAAACTGTTTCGTCATCTTCTACTAGTTTACCTTCATTTTGTTAAAGTTAGAATTTAAGTTACATCTCTTCAAAGCATTTTTATAACTAGAGCTGGCTAATTTTTTTTCCTCTGCTGAAAACTATACCAGATCAAATGAAAGATTTAGTACTTTAACCTTTCAATGTATCTGTTTGGTTTCATCTCTCCTTCTGGTGATAGTATTAACACAGGCAAAGCCCCAGGAGATTGATCATCTCATCCTGACTAAGCCTGTATGACTATGACGGAAGGACTAGTCAGACAGCAGCCAAGGATAGGCTGAGCACCCATAATAAAAGACTTTTTTTTTATTTAAATTGACAATACACTCAAGTATTGCACTTCTTCTGCCTTGTTTAACAGGAACGCAGCAGCATATGTAGGAACATGTTAGCCACTCAATACATGGATACTAGACATTCTCTTTTTTCAACTGGAGCTACTGCTTACACATAATACCAAGGCAGACAAAAAAAAACCCCTTAACACTTCAGTTTTAAGTGACATCCTCTTTAGGCCACAAAGCTGTATCTTACAACTCTAACAAGAAATTAAGATTGGTTTGGTGCCCTTTGTTGTGTTTTGTTTTTAAAAGAACAAGCTGAAGGACACCAACACTTCTTTAAAACAGACTGAATACCACAAGATTACAGAAGATACGGCTAGAATGGCCCTTGAAAGGTCATCTTGCTTCAAGGCTCTGATGGGCACTTCTGATGCCTGGATCCTAATTTTGATCAGGACATAATGAGGTGTAAGCACAGGATATGATGCACGCCTCTTTCTGCATGGGCCTACTGCTGAAATCCAAGCCTGTGATACCTTCATAAACTATCTTTGGCAACTCCCATTTAATCCTTCTCATTTTCTCCAGGAAGTACCAACTATGTCATTTCAGACAGATATTTGTCTAACCTGTTCTTAAAGACCTTCAATAAAAAGTATATAAAAGTACTTCACAAGTAAGATTCAGAAGTCTTTATGTAATCAATTTTAAATCTACTTAAAGTTTACAGCAATAATCATTGCAATAAACATGAACTCAGACTACACAATGGAACAGCACAGCATACACATTTGGAGAGCCCTCTCATGCATACAACCATTTAATCACTTCGTAATACAGTACTAGCCAAATGAAACATTTTTTCCGATATTTATGTCATCTTCTGTTTCCTTATATTTTAACCTGCTTTCCCGTCATACGATCCAGGTGCAATACTAAGCATATCTGATGTCAAGGTTACACCTACTTGGCAGTCTTTATTACCCTATGACACGTCCTTCAGTAACTTTTATTGCAATGATGCCAGCTTTTCAACCAATGGCACGTTCTTCCTGGAGTAGGTAGAGAAAATTAACTACGAAGCCAGCTCAGCTGGACTGGGGGTACAGAAAAATATATGTAACTGAAAACAACCTAGTAAATTTTACATTATTTTAGCAAGCTTTCTGTATAATGGATATCAATTTTGTTTTCTCATAAATTAAAAATACTTATAAACTCTTACTGGAAAATGTTCACTTCACATACAATCCTAAAGAAGAAAGTTAACTTTGGGAAGAGTAAAAGGCAGCCATCGAGCTGACACTATCACTTAAACTAATTTTCATGGTGGTAAATCCTTTTTCATGATGGCAAAAGTAGCAACCATGTATTGAACATGGGATTTCAAGAACAGCTTAATCCCACCAACAGCAGCAAAGCTAAAAGATATATTAGACAGCTTGACATGGCTAAAAGGAGAAGATTTTATCCTGTTTCCAAGCCCATATAAAACACCTTCTGCTAGCCACACAGCCCCAGGTACGGAGCAGCATACTTCTGTAGAAGTAAAACTTATTAGTTTATAAAATAGCAGAACCCCAAATCCTTCTTCCTCTCCCACTTCTTTGTGGCAGGGCATGCAGCCTAACGCTCACTAAGTGGGAAGATAAATTATGCAGAACTGTAAGCAGAACAGCTGGTTCCTCTATTTCTTTAGCTATATCCCAAAACGTACCATGTTAAAAGTCAGACAAGTGACTTCATAGCAACTAAAAAGATCATGACTGTTACCTAAAGGACTGAGAAGTAGGCTCAGAACCTCCGAAATCATCTTTATTTTTTAAAGTCACCTTAACAGAAGTCGATGGGTAACAACTTTCAAGATGTTTCTTCAGTAACACTTTTTAAGTACAGGAAATAAAGGAGGCAAATTAGGACAATGGTGCAAGGAGATTCCTATTCAAATAGTAGACTTACTATTCGTCAAGATACTACTGCAAATATAAATTCCTACAACAGCAAGCAGAAAGCAAAAGAAGGTACGTTAATTCTTCAGGACAGTCAGAACAGATAATAAGGAATATTGAACTTAGTAGCTCAAAATTCTCCATTTTGCTATCAAATTACGCAAGCAACCTCCACAATGAAAGAAACACACTAAGCCAATAATTTGTTGTCCAAGAAAAACAGTGCTATATTCATGTTCCCTCCTTTCATTTCAACCATACTGCACCCCTCGGATCATCTCAACATTCAGAAAAAATAGTTGCAACAATCAAGTCTGAATAAAACGCATACCCCTCATGAACATACCACGCTTTATCCGTTGCAGACATTTTGACGTAGGTATAGCATAACTGACCTCGGAACGTAACAAAAAGATGACCTTTGCGCTTACAACTGAGAAAGCATCAGTAAGTTGTCTTGCAGCAGGAGTACTAGTTTTTAGACTGCATAATGCTTGTCCCCTCAAGTTAATTTATCACGACACAAAGAAATGGAGATTGCAGCGAAGTACACTGCCAACATAAGTACGTACAGCTCCTGAAGAGCCACACCACCACAATTAACACCATATTCTGTTCCACCATACTGTTACGGTTTCTGTTCTGCTGCCAGGGCCTGCTTTTTTCAATCTGGCAAATGCTGCCTGTGTTTCAAGCCTAATTTTCTCTTGAATTAGTTCAGAAAATATTTATCACTCCCTTCCTCTTACTCTCTTTAATAAAAATAAAATATGTTTTCTAAAAAAGCCTTTTACATGCAGCTTGTGTCAGAGCTAGTGATTAAGTCTTTATGGCAATAGTCCCCAGACTGAAACCCATAAGGCATCATAAAACAACTACGTGTTTGACAAGAAGGATGAATGGTCTATTGGTCCAAGAGTTGTGGGGGACACACCATTCACACCACGTTACTTCGTAACAAACCAACGAAGTCCTGGAACAATTTGCAGACAACATTTTGCACTCACTTATAACCATAACGTATACAAATATTTGTACAGGGCTAGTGTTTTTCAAATTAGGTTTTCGTTGTTGGTATTGTCTTTATCCTCAGTGTTGTTATTCTTCCGATTTTTGGAAAATTTAGAAGGTAAGCGGAGGACACGAAGTCTGGAAATAGACTTATAAGATGGCTTGTTCTATTACAGATAATGCTGTCAATCCAATTTCCTACAGCAGTTTGGCGAGACAATGAGCTGGAGGAAGTTATCCTGCACAGCCGCTTTCTATTGTATCGCTTTATAATCTCGCGGAAGATAATGCTTCACCAGCTTATTTATGCTGAAGCGATTCTTTGACATTTTTATTTCGTTTTTTGTAGTAACATCCCAAGTCAGAGTTTATGTCATTGAACAGTCCGCACCACCTGTTGCTGACTGCAGCTTTTATGCACCAACTTTGAAGAACTACAGCCTAAGCAGCACGTATTTCCGTATTTTGCGCAATGCCTTCTCACTGGGGGTTTTTTTTGTGACTACCACGGATCCGAAACGGACAATCCACCTCCTGCCACGGAGGAAAATCCGGAGGGAAAGCGAAAGAGCGGAGCCGTCAGCACACGGTTCCACGCTTGCTCTGCGGAGCGGTGCCGCTTTTCTTCCGCGGACCTGCTGACTGGAAGAGCAGCGCTTCAGAGCGCTCCCGGACAGCGATGTCAGAGTCCCGCAGGCAGGGCCACGGACTCGGCGACTGAGGCCACCGAGCTTCTGCCCTCACCTGCGTCCAGCCACCACACGACCGGGCCCGGCGCAGCCCGCCGGAGGCCAAGCGAGCGGAGCGGGCAGACACGCAGCTCCCCGCCTTCCCTCCTCCCAAAAACACGTCGCGACACGAACCCCTCACCCGCTGGGCCCTCCGGGACCCCCCCCCCCCCCCTCCCCGCCTGGCAGCCGACAAGGAGCCACCGCCGGGCCGCGGGGCACCCCGGGCCCAGGTACCGCAAGCCCCCCCGCCCCCGTCCTCGGCGGCCCGGAGGGAGGAGCGGCTCGGCCGCCGCCGAGGGCAGGAAGTTCCCCCCCTCCCCGCTCCGCCGCCGCCGCCTCCGCGAAGGAAGCCCGGAGCCGCCGCCCGCCTCAGGAACGGGCCCCCGCCCTCCACCGGCTCCGCTCGCCGCCGCAGCCCCCGGGCCCGGCGCCCGCCCCTCACCTCCTCGGCCTGCTTGCGCAGCGCCTTCTCCCGCTCGTACTGCGTGAGGAGCTGCTCGTTGTCGTCCCGCAGCAGCTCCAGCTCCACGCTGGTCTCCTGGCTGTGGGCGCACACCGAGTCCAGGTTCTCCAGGACGGCCACCACCAGCGGCATCAGCTCGGCCACCACCTCCTCGTCGTAGCGCCCGATCAGCCGCTCGAACTCGCGGTAGATGGAGCCCGCCAGCCCCGACACCCGCTCCGACATCATGGCGGGGCCGGGGCCGCCGGGGTCCTCCTGGTACACCACGCCGTCCGCCAGCTCCATGGCTGCCGGAGAGCGCCTTAGTCCCTCTCGGGGCCCGGCGGGGCGGCAGCGGCTCAGCGCGCTCCCGGCGTCTCCTCCTCCCTCTGCGGCGGGGCCTCGCCTGCAGCCCGGGCGAGCGGGAGGCGGGGAGGGGGGAGGAGGAGAGGCGGAGAGCGGCCCTGGCGCACGGCACTGACCTCACCCGCCGCGCCGGGGCGGGGCCGCGGCGTCACGCGGGGCGGGGCGAGGGGCGGAGCCCCGCGGTGAGGGCGGCGGGGGGCGGGCAGGGCGGCGGTGGCGGGCGGCTTCACCCGCCGGGAAGGGCCGGGGGCGTCCGCGGGTCACCGTGAGGGAACGAGGCCGTAGGCGCCCGGCGTTGGGGGCTGAAGGGCTGCCGGGCCGTCTAAGGCGGGGTGTGGGGCCGAGAGGAGAGGGTTAGGCCGCGTCAGTGCCGAGGCGGGGAGGCGGGCGGTGGGGTTGGGGAGCTGGGGAAGAGGCGCTGAGGCCGGCGGGCCCAGCCCTGCGGGGAGCCGGGCGGCCCTGGAGGCCCAGGCGGCCCTAGAGGCCCAGGCGGCCTCCCCTGGGGCCGGGGCAGCGGGGAGGCCGGCCGGGAGCCCAAGGGACCGCGCAATGAGTCTTCATCGCTTTGGGTGGAAGAGTGAAGGAAACGCTCTCTGGCAGCTCTCGTGGAGGCGTTAGCGTCTGTTTATCGCACCCGCGGAGGCAGAAGCAGATCGAGTGGTTCGTTGAGGGATGAGTGAGGGGACCTGAAACCAGGTGTTAGGACTTCGCAGCTCCCAAACCGCGCTTGGGTCGCTGCGTCGGCTAACCTCTGACAGCGAAAAGACCAACAGCGAAAAGACCTTTTATTTCTAACAAGGTCTCCAGATAAATTAATACCAGAAATCCTGTTTTATTCGCGATGACACAACTTAGAAAGCATCTCGCACTTGCTAAGAGAGAGCGGTTTTCCTAGGGTTTGGAACGGTGAATTCCATTCTGGATCATGTGTTTTGTCATGGGAATAACGTGAGCTATTCTAGATGTGTATGGTAACGTTGAAAACATCTACTGAGATTGAAGAGCTTCAGAGAGTTGCCTCACATCCCTCACGTTTATCATACAATTAATGTTTGGGGAAATCACTGTTTCTCATTAAATAAAAGTATTTCATGTACAAGGTTGCTAAGGAGCCTGGTGGGCCAGCAGCAGTACAGGAACAAAGAAACGAGTGTTTTAAAAAATGCAAAAGCTCGAGAAGTGGTGGAACTTTAACTGTGGTGATTGCATTAATTTCCACTGGAGAGCAGTAGAGGTTTGCACTGTATTTTCTTTCATTTCGACTGATTCGAAGGCAGTAACTGTGCTTTAAATGCATGTGCTGCATTGTCTTTTTATGTACTATGCTAGTGGGTCTGCGCATAAATGACAAGAAGATTTCTTGTGGATTTCTTGTGAGTTCTGTTTAGACATCATCCTCCTAAGCTAATATTTAACATAGTGCGGCCAGGGCATAGACAGTTAAAGTACAAACTTATTTGTAAATATGGCAGAAGGAAAGAAAAGCTGTTTGCCTTTTAATTACGACCAAAAAAATTACATCACTTTAGCTAAAAGAATAATTTTCAAAACGACAGAATGCGTACTCTCCTACTCATATCTCCTCAAGTGAAATTATTGGAAATGATCCCTATGAAAAGATTCTTTTTTTCATAGTTCTCTTTAGCAGTTGTCCACTGAGAAAAACTGCAATTTCTCTGTGTTTACCTGCTGTCTGCCACAGATTAAAATCTTTACCCGATGCCGGGCTGTTGAGAGAAGCTGTCTTTGAGAATTTCTCTCCCTTTACATCATACATAGTTTCCCATTTGCCTCAGTTGTTTGTATTGCGGAAGACACTGAGAGCCTTTGGGGTAGGGGTTTCTGACTTGTGGGTTTTTTTACTGAGCCTGAATAAATCTTGTAGGAAGACCACAAATGGCCAAAGCCGAGAAGTAACTCTGTCCTGCTCTCAGGACAAGGTTGGTAGGCCATACCTAATTGCAGTGGACTTTTGATCTAGATCTCACCACATTATTCATGCACAATACTGCCTAATGTGAGGACAGCTCTAAACAACTGTAGATTATTGTGAGGATAAAAATACCAATCATCTTGAATTGTAGCAGAGATCCTTTTCTCAATGTAGTTTTATAGTTATTGCTGTCATACTTGACAAATTGCACAAATACATTAGCTCAAAAGACATATGTTCTGACAGACGGCAAAAATGGGTCAAGGTGTCTGCTGACAGCCTTCCAGGGAAGGGGTCTCTGAGGATATGCTATTTTTATCCTGTTTCTATTAGCAAAATGGATAGATGTGGTTTTCTTTCACAGCTGGAGCGAGTCCATCACTGAACAGGCAGGCCGTTGCCACTAGAGTTGCACTCAGACTGACAGAGTACAGGTAGAAGAGAGCCGTTTGTGCTTGTGTTTGATTTCTAGTCACCCGGGGGGTTTCTAACATGGATAAAGAAGTATTTAAAAAGATGAACAATAGAAAAATTACCTGAGAGTCCAGTTTAAGTGGTGTACAAATGTATCTTATTGACGGTCTTACTACTGTGATCGCATTTTATGATGTGCACCTTGCAGTCGGTGTGAGATCAGAAACTCGGGAACACATTAAAAATAGAACAAGTTATGGAATTATATTCTAGTTGCTTGCAAGGAGATTAAAGGACCTTGATGACCTGTCAATTTAGTAAACTAATCAAGCATATGAAACTGCACAAAGAAACCTGATAGTATTGTCTTTGTAGCTTGAAAGCAGTGGCTGTCTGTGGTAACTACTAGAATAAAATGCAATTCACACTCTTGGGGAAAGAACTGCCTGAAAAAGAAATTAGTTTTCTGGATAATAAGAAAAATTATGTTCCCTATTCCTAGGAATAACAGTTTATTTGAAAGCAAATTGATTTGCAATTTACCAGGGAAGAAAGTTAGCCCTTGAATCGGCATGGGCTGAGAAGAGCTTAACTGGGACTTTACCCAGAGGAAGAAATTTTTGTAAAAGCTTAATTCTGTGGCGCATTATATCTTAAGGTGCAACAGAAATCAAGCTAAAAACAGATGAATGATAGCAATACTAGCTAAATGAAGAGTAGTATAGCCGCAAGCAACAAAACATGTCAGACTTAGGAGTCTGGTTATGAGGTGCAAGAGGTGCACAGCACAAAATGTGAGTCCCGATGAGAACTCCCCAAATGTTCTGAGTGGTACAGATGCAGGCTGTTAGCTGAGACCATTATAAAGCTGTGGCCAAAATAGCAAAGCTAGGACCTGTGTTTAAATTCTCCTGAAGTTTGGAGACATTCACAGTCAGTCTTTTGCCTCAGGCCTGTTTTAAAAATCTCTACTGGTTTTAAGTACTGTGTAAATGGCTTGAGCTCGATAATAATACTGAGTTCACTCACTGAAGACTTTGAAGGTCTTTACTTTCTCTTCCCACCATCAGTCCATTTTTAGGAAATTGTCTAGACTCTACTTCTTTGCATTTTAGGTAAAGACGTAATTTTCAGTGTAATTTAGTAACTTTGGTAGAATTTTCAACCAGCAAAAAGGCTGCTCGTTTATACAGTAAAAATAACAAGGAAGCATACTTCTGTGGTGTTTCGTGTACTGTATAATGCACAACATGCTCTGCTAATCATGGATTAATCTCAAAAGTGACAAAGATGACCCTTATTTAATGAGGTTAAAAGACTTGGCAAAGATCACAGAGCAGACCTATGGTAAAGCTGCAAATAGTGCTTGCCCACCTTATGGCGAGTCCTAAGCTTTAATCGTTAAATGACATGGTTTTAACAAGGCTGTAAATAGATGTCCTATTGCTGCTTTTAAGTGACTACTTTTCTAAGCATCCTGTTTCTAAAGACCTTTTTTTCTATTTTTAAATATTATTTTGCCGGAGTGAGGATTGCAGCATTAGAGTTTGTTTTAGTAGTATGAAACGTCTTGAAGAGATGTGTATTGAAACAACAGAATATAGTGGATTGATATTACCGGGAGAATACTCAGAAATTCCAAGTCCAAAATAACTTCAAGGGGGACTTGCTAGACTGTACAGTGCTGTGGGTTTTTTAAAACATCTTTCATTAAATCAGAGACCTTGGAAAAAGGAGTACATCAGAGTATGGTCATACCTGGAAAAAAACCCCCTCTGAATACTAGTAAACGGGTTGTTTGAGCAGATGCTTATGTCAGATCTAGACTCTCCCACCAGAACCAGAAGACGTGGATGTGTGACAGATTGTAGCGAAGAAAAGGGAAATCCCTGCTATCAAAAAGCTGAACCTCTGTCCCTGTCAAGCAGCAGGTAAAGTCCTGCCCAGAGGGAAGTGAAATCCACATTATTTTGCTTTCAAGAAGAGCCAGGGGGTAGAGCCCGGGAAGTTCATCGCAGTTCGGGAAACAAAACCAGGAGAAGCAGGGATTTGCTCCCGGCAGGGCGTGCTGAGGACGCGGGAACTTGATGTTTTACCCTCGGGTCTCTCCAAGGGGGTAACACGCTGCAGGCCGAACAGTTACGGGGTAAATTACCGAAGGCAATTACCGTGTAACCGGGGGGGGGGAAAAAAAAAAAAAAGAAAGCTGCCTGCTTTAAAGAGGAGAGGCCAAGCAAGCAGAGCGGGCCGATAACGAGATTTTTGTCAAAATGATTTCCCGTGCCTGTCGCTAAATAAAAGCCGCGGTCCACCGCCTAAGGCTTGAGTGCTTACGGAGGGGTCCCGGGAAGGGGTGGGGCGGGCGGAGGGGGCTGGAACGGCGCCCCCCGCGGGACCTTCCGGCCGCCAGCGCCCCCTTGCGGGCGGGAGGCCGCGCCGTCGCCATGGTAACCGGCCGCCCCCGGGCCTACGGCTGCTGCCCCGGGGCGGCGGCCCGCGGGGGCGGCTCAGGGCTTAAGCCGCGGCTTGGCCGGCAGCGCCCGCCGCCCCGGGTTGCCAGAGCCAGCCGGGGCCGCCAGCAGGTGAGACGGGGCGGCGGCAGGGAGGGAGCGGGGTGCTGCTGGGGTGCAGGAGCCGGCCCCGGCCCCGGCCCGGGCACCACCCCCCGCGCCCGGTTCCGCGGGGAAGGGCCTCCCGGCCTCGACCCGCCTGACGGCGGGCGGGGGCCGAAGGGCGGCCGGTTTCGGCGCTTTTCTGCAATACTGAAACGGCAGCGGCTGGTGCGGGGGCCGGGTTCCCCCCCCTCCGTACGCTACCTGCAGGCGAAGGTGCGGGCTCGTACCCGCTTGCAGCAGAGCGGTGTTGGAAAGCAACCGACCGATAATGCTGGTTTACAGATGAAAACGACGCACGTGGATGTATTCAACCTCTTTTGCCCCGAATTGCAGGCAGCAGCCTCCCACGCGGCACTGGGAGACGTATCTGTGACGGTCTTTACCTTCCATTCCGCTTACAGCTTTTCTGATTTTAATATCTGCTAATTGCTCGTCTCTGTATGTGGTACGCTGTTATCGTTTTAAACTTACTTGTGAACACCCGCGTCCAGTGATTGAATTATCAAATCAGTGCAGATCATGCGTTACTGACCTTCAGAGGTAGCCGCTTTAATTAAATAATAGCTGCTAGTACACGCGATGCGGGGCTGTGATTGTACTTGCCTGCTGGTCCTGGAATAACAACTCTTATTTCCTTCCCGCGTAGAACGATGGCTTCTATCTCTGAGCGCACGTTCATCGCCATCAAGCCTGACGGAGTCCAGCGGGGACTGGTGGGAGAAATCATCAAGCGGTTCGAACAGAAAGGATTCAAACTGGTTGCCATGAAATTAATACATGTAAGCTTTCCTTAATTTGTGCATCTCCTTTTTCATATAGACTGCAGCCTTGAAATAGAGCAGCGCGCTATAATGACAAATGTAGTCTTCAGAACAATTAAACCTGAAATTTTGAGAAGTCTTTGAATATTTGGGGTATTTTTGGAAAAGTTCCAATCTCCAGCTCTGGCTAAATGCTTTAGACATGCTAAGCACGCTAATTTTAGTAACCTGATGTCCTTAGTCTGAAAAGAATATTCTTTTAGGTGCATCTTATACCTAATAAACATCTCTGAATATCTTCAAGAAATGCCAGGTCCCATAAGCCGTCTATATTGGTAAAAGATACTTTTCTAAGTTCAGCTGTGGTTAAAGCAAACGGTTCAAATTCATATCAACCAAAAGTACTCTAGGAAGATGCTAGAAATGCTGAATTTTCAATTGCGTGCAAGTTTTAGGATTAATAGTGCTCTGTGGTTAATCTATGTGATTTCAGTATGCTCTTAAGTTCTTACAGTAAGCTTTTTTTGGTTGGTTGGTTGGTTTTTAATGCAGGCCTCTGAAGACCTTCTGAGAGAACACTACATTGACCTAAAAGACCGGCCGTTCTATGATGGTCTGGTGCAGTACATGCATTCTGGACCTGTTGTAGCTATGGTGAGTTCTTCAGAATGAAGCTCAGCTAAGAAAAACATACTGTTTAATTGTCTTACGTGCAATAAGATTGTGTTACCTATTGAATTCTAATTTACTTTTAAAAGTACTTAAAAACCTAGATTCAAATACTGTAATTAGGAAGATGTGCTGTTCACTCCTTCTTCTTTAATCTTTTTTCATAATCTTTCTCTTCTTTGAGTCAGTATGTTGAAGAAGAGGGCAGGGGTAAAGGGGGAACCAAAGCTGGGACCCTGAGAAACAGTAAACCTGCACAAAAAATCCCAACAATGAAATGCCACGTATTAAGCAAGCTGAAAAAAGATGGTGGAATATTTTTACTATACTACTAAGCAATAGTAACTTTGAAAATCTTTTTTAGTCTAGGTTCATTAGAAGGGATTTTCTCTTTCTTTTTCCTTGATAGTGTGTTTGTAAAATAGTTGAGCTGGAGGTCTAGATCTTCAATGAGCAGACGGCTTTGTAAGGCTGTTTACCAAATTGAGATTTAAAATTGTTCTCTTCCAATCCTGGGTGAGGAAAGGTATTGTGGAGAAGGGGAGCACTTCAGCAGATGCTTCAAGAATCTGACAGAAAAACTGGAGATAAAATATGTCTTGCTATTACGAATATTTGGGTGGTGATTTGTGCCATGATGGACAGCATTGTGTAATGATTGCTACTTTACCTACTGCTAAGATTGAATAATCTCGATGGATTTTTTTTTTTTTTTTTTTTTAAGGTGTGGGAAGGACTTAATGTGGTTAAGACTGGCAGAGTGATGCTGGGGGAAACTAACCCATTTGATTCCAAGCCTGGCACTATTCGTGGTGACCTCTGTGTTCAAGTTGGAAGGTATACTTTGAAACTGTTGATATCTAAAGATGCTAAATGTCCAGTGCTATGTCATGATATATGTAGAAACTGTGCTCCATCCTTCTCTACCTTAAGCACGGAGCTGCCACTCCCTGTGCCCATGTAATGTTACGATCTAAAGATGGAAATTGAGTTGTGGTCTTCCCCATTGACAAAAACGATGAGCAAAGCTGGGACTGCATACTCTATGCCTATTACTAATTTACAATTACTTACAACTTCTCTCCATAATGGAGACCACTAAAAAAAAAAAAAAAAAAAAAAAAAAGAGTGCTTGCTTTGCTTTGAGTTTGAGGATTATATTACTTTTATATCCACCTTTTCTTTTCCTAGGAACATCATTCATGGAAGTGATTCTGTGGAAAGTGCTGAGACAGAGATCAATTTATGGTTCACTCCTGAAGAACTGGTTGATTACAGAAGCTGTGCTCATGAATGGATCTATGAGTAAAACTGAGCCTCTACCTTCTGATATCCTTACTGTCTGTAAGCAGCTGCTAGCCTCTAGCTGTTTCGAAGCCCTTCATATAAACCGATAGAAACATGTCTTAGAAATCTGTGAAATTGCTCTGTTGTGAATATTAAATATAGTCAGCATTTGCTGCTGCTTTGGTTAAAAAACTGTCAAGTTATAGATGGAATTGTACTTTCAAAAAGCTGCTTCTGGGGGTGAGAGATAGGAGATTAAAACACAGAGCATATAACACACATTTTCCTGAAGCACTTTGTAGTCAAAGGGGATAGTTTGGTAAACAGAAAAAGAAAATTGGTAAAAATTTATTTGGTTAGTAATTATGCAAATGGCTTAGTGTCAAAGGTTGATTATGTTAAAATGTAAGGGGACAACTGGTGATATGTAAATATATTGATAGTGTGCCCAAATGTTGAGGACTGAACTTGCTATCAGGTAAATCCCCATGCCCAAAATGGCTGCAGAAAAAAAAGCTTATTTATTTCTATCTCCAGAATGTGCTGTGCCTGTACACAGAGCATAGCTTTGATTAAAATGAGAACTTTCCTCTAGATGACACTGTTTCAACTTGCCTTTTTTTTTTTTTTTTTTTACCCCACACAGGATGTATTTAGCATTTTAAGGAAGGATTAATAGGCCAGGCTTTCTGAAATGCCCTTTTATGTGAAAAGAAGATTAATGTGAGGATGGATGAGGGAGATCTACCTTCAGCCACTTGAGTGTAGCAGTCCTCTGGCATTGCACAGAGCAACAACAGAGTGACATTTGCTTTACTGTCTGAAGAGCTGATAATTTAGCTATGTTCTTATTTGCGTTCTTTCCTTAACAGTTGGAACTCCAAAGCAAGCTGTTCTTGGATAAGGTATTTCAGAAGTGTCTCTAGCATTATTTTTTTTAATTTATTTAATCATGTAAAGAAATACAGCCATAATAATGCTAAATGTATTTCAGTAGAGGTGTCTGCTTATGTCAGAGAAAACTATCAGCCTCTTGCAGAAATCTGAATAACGAATATTCACTAGCTGTACTGGACGGGGAACAAGAAATGTATTGGGGTCAATATTATGTATTTATTTCCCTGCAACATTGTATTTGGTAAAAGCAAGAGTTTCACGAAATTAGTTGTTCCAACACCTAGATTTTTTTCCTACAGTGAGTTCTTGTTTCAAATACTAAACTGTGCAATGAATGCTCAATTCCATGCTTACGGTACTTTTTGAAGATACCCAACTCCTAAAAAGAGATGGTACAAAATGAAACAACCTTTGCTCTTTCTTGGGTGAAATAAAAGGAAATTTTCATTATGTTGTCTTAGATCTAATTAATGAATCTAAAGAGAGGGAACAAATTCCCTAACTATCAAACTGTAGATGAGGTTGTTAGCTTCTCTTCTGAAAGTCTTCAGTGTTATAGAAGATAAATAATTAAGTTAAAGGTTGTTAGAGAAAAGGGAACATGTGACAAACCTGTGCATGAGATGTCTCCAGTTCCATTTTTGCTCGAAGGATTACTTTCTAGGTTTCTTTATCTTGATTTGCTTACTACAAAATAGAGAAATCTGGGTTATCTAGAGATGTGGGGGTTGGCAGAAAGCTCCTGGTTAGTATTTCTAATGCAGCGAGACTGAGAGAAGGTGGAGGTCAGCCATCTCTCAGAGGAATGCACATCTGAGAGGTCTGACTGAGCATGTCCAGTTTCACTAATGGCAAGTGGCTCGTTAGTAAGAGACTGCATAAGTACTGCAAAGGGTATTTAATTAATATTACAGCTGCAGTGATGGTATATGATTATAACTAGCTCTGGGGGAGGAAAGGCGTTTTGTACATTAGTCAAGGGCCAAGCAGTAAATGTAATAAGAAGTAACAACACTCTTCCTAATTCTTGTTATGACCCGTGTCCTGGGACTGTGGAGTTTTACACCTGCGCTTTGACACTTTGTGGCTTCATCTTCCCCTGTGCCAACCAGATCACTGATGACCTCGCTGGCTTTTACAGATCCTAAGTTGCTTTTCTGTGCGAAACAGAATTTCAGGCAGCTGTAAGGCGTGCCGCTTCGGTTAAGCGAGGCTGGCAGTAGCAATGTTAGCGAGCAGAGGGCGGGCATCTCTCTGGAAATAGCAAAGCGAGTCCCTCTTAATAAAAACTGGTTTAGTCTAGTTAAACCTGCCCGATCTTTTCACGGGGGAAAAGGCTTACGGCCCCGTCGCTGCAGCTGAAAGTTAAGAACCCTCCGAGGAGGCGACGGCGACAGGTGCCGCCGGCCCTTGGGCGCAGCCCGGCGGGCAGCTGCCCCCGGGCCGCCTGCCAGCCGCGGCGGGGGCTCGAAGGCAGCCGGGCCTCGCCGGCCGCTGAGGGAGCGCGGCGGGCGGCCGCCGCCAGGCCCAGCGGCAGCGTCCCGCCGGCCGCCCGGTCCCGCAGCCCCGGCAGGGCGGGCTGGAGCCGAAGCGAGCCCCCAGCCCCGCCAGGCCCGCCCCCAAGCGCCGCAAGGCGGGCGGCTCCTCCTCTCCGCAGGGCGGGCGAGCCGGCCACCGCCCGCCTCCTCCTCCTCCTCTTTCTTCGGCGGCTGCGGTGCGGGCGGCGGCGGCGGCTGCGGGAGCTCAGGCGAGGTGAGGCGAGGGCCGCCTTCCCCCCCCCGCCCCCGGCCGCAACGCTCCGGGCCGCTCCGTGAGGGGAGGCCGAGGCGGTGCGGGCCGCGCCAGCGGCGGCCGCCTCATGGCGGACGGGTGGCCTCAGCCCCGAGCGCGGCGGCGGCGGCGGCCTGCGGGCCTCGCCTGGGCGAGCGGCGAGGGCGGCGGAGGGGAGAAGAGAGGAGGGAAGGGAGGGGAGCGGAGCGGAGGGGCGGGAGCGGGACGCCGCCGGGCCCGGGGGAGGCACAACGCGAGGCCGGCGCCACGTGGGCCCGGGCGGGGCGGCGGTTCCCTCCGACCTTGAGGCGGCGGCGGGCCTCAGCCGCGCGCGTCCCTCTTTTGCCCCTCAGCGCGATGGCTGCCAACTGCGAGCGCACCTTCATCGCCATCAAGCCCGATGGGGTCCAGCGCGGGCTGGTGGGAGAGATCATCAAGCGGTTCGAGCAGAAAGGCTTCCGGCTGGCGGCCATGAAGTTCGTGCACGTAAGTCTCGGCAGCCGGGGAATCGCTCCCCCCTGCGCCGGCTCCCTCGTCCTAAACGCTTTCCCTCACCTGCCAGAACGGGTCCTGAAATGGTGTGCACCTTCCTACGCGGCTTTTTCCTGCATCGGAATGGGAATCTGATGCCGAACCCGCCCAACAGCTGGAAGTCCCGGGTCACATCAGGCCGAGCTTTCTATCGAGCGCAAACGTTTGATCTCTCCCCTTTCCTGAGGGAACAAAATTTGCTCGGACGGCTTAATGCAGCCTAATTGAGAGAGCCGAAATGACCTTGACCGAAAGGCTGGATCGGGTAACGCCATCCAGACATCTTGCACTCAGCTTATTGCTGAGGATTACTGTAATGCAAAGAAATAATTTTGACAACTCGCAACACTGACACTACTACAAAGACAGGCAGTGCGCCGTGTGCTGCTTTGGTTTTAAATTAGGAACTTTAATTGGAACCCCCCTAATAGCATTGCAGTAACTGCTGATAATATTAATGACTGGTGAGTCCAGTCGCTACTGCTGTAGTCGTAAAGCAGCGACACCTTTGGTGGTATATTTTGAAACTGGTATTTAATGTTACATCTGTCCTTTTAAAGGCCTCTGAAGACCTTCTCAAACAACATTACATTGACCTCAAGGACCGACCATTCTACCCTGGTTTGGTTAAATACATGAACTCTGGACCTGTTGTGGCCATGGTAAGCGGCTTAATTCTACTTAAAGACTACTTTCCCAAATATATTTGTCTCACTCTGTAAATTATTTTAAAATATTCAGATGTACTGTTACGTAAACACTTTTTCAAACTACCCTGTTCTGATAGTGGCAAAAGAAAACCAAAATTAAAATCAAGTAGAAACTTACTATTTATTAAGAAGGGGGAAGGTGTGCATATATAGAACGCATATGACAATGCTTAGCATGGCTTAAGCAAAATTCCCTCAAGCCCATCTTCCGCACCAAAAAAATCTCTTGTTTTGGGCAAAAGACGGTCAGGGCTTTCCCACAGAAACCCATCTGCTGTGTCATTCTTTTTTGCACTGCCCCCCCAAACAATATAACGGCCATAGTAGCATCTCCTCTTGTATGTACCTAACTAGGAGCGCTTGCAACTCATCTGGCTGTCCTTGCCCATTCACAACAGAAAGGTTTTGAAGTTGGCCTTGTACATCAGTTAACTCTGAGGCTTGTTGAAGTGTCTCCTTAACTGGAGCGACAATGTTGATAGTCCTTTTTATAATCACTTTCAGTTCTGATGTTTTTTTTCCCTTAGACTTCTTTAGAGGCCTAAGAGAGAATGTAGGCTAGATTAATTTTTTTAGTGGTGGAGCCTTTGTTTCTTTGCAAAGTATGTTATTAGCAAAAATTAATCTTTAGTATTTCATATAAGCATGGATTAATAGGAGTTGTCTTTTTTCCTTAAGGTATGGGAAGGACTTAACGTAGTTAAAACTGGGAGAGTAATGCTGGGGGAAACAAACCCTGCAGACTCTAAGCCTGGTACCATCCGTGGTGACTTCTGCATTCAAGTAGGAAGGTATGTGCTCAGTTTATTGTCAATCGAGATTAAAAACTCAAAGTTGGTAGACTTTTGTTCTAGAAATTGTTGGTAGATATCCTAGTCTGATGATATCTTATTTGCAGGTCACAATCCGTAACTGCTACTTAAGAAAATGGCTTGGCACAAAATTGACTTTTTTTGAAATACAGCTCCTCATCAGAGCTTCATGTAAGATCAGTCAGTGGCAGTGGCTGGTGTAGTAAAGTAGCCCAAGTCACCCTGCTAGACTTAATTAGCTCTTGTAGTGGGGGTATTTGAATACCATACCCGAAATAGTAGTCTTGCAGATGTAGATGCTTCATCCAAGTTTTTGCACGTGGAAAACTACTAGGTTGCTGAAAATTGTATTTTTATACAAACAATGCATTTCTCTCCTTCCACAGAAACATCATTCATGGCAGTGACTCCGTAGAAAGTGCGCAGAAGGAGATCAACCTGTGGTTCAAACCTGCAGAGCTCATTGACTTCAAATCTTGTGCACACGATTGGATCTATGAGTGAAATGAGTTTCCACAATGAATTGTGCCTTCTTAACCATGTCATCTCATTCCAGCTATTGATCTGGGAGCAATTATCACCACGGTTATCTTAAGTCATTTTCAGCACTGTCAAATAAATGGATACGAACTAATTTGTTGTGGTATATTCACTATAAAACAGACTACTGTGTTCAAATAGTCACATAAGTCATTTTACTCAGCCATTCAATATTTTCTTCTCGTAGAAGGAATAGTTAACACAAACATACAAGCATATCTGAATAAAAATTTAGTGAGTTGTTCATTGCAAAGTTGCTTTGAAGGCTACTGAAATACGTTACAGTTGGAAAGCCAGCTTGCAGAGGGAGAGCTGAAGGGATGCTCGAGTTCCTTCTGATATAACAGAACTGAAAAAGGAGAAGAATGGCCCACCCCATGACAAAACTTCCCTCCCTCCACAACTATTAATACCAACTGTGAACACTATTAATACCAACTGTGCAAAGCTTGCTCTCTATTAAATGCTATCTAATGCTACAATCTTCTCATATTAAATACCTTGCCTTGTGCTTAGAAGCTCATGCTTTATTTCTGCTCAGACTCACATACCCAATTACTTAAAACATTCATGGTTTTACAAACTGTGGGTATTTTTTTTAATCTGCGTTCTCTTAAGAGAAACAAACTGGAATGCATTTATGTGTGTGCCAGTGAGTGCCTTTTAAACAAAACAACCACTACTCAGAAAAAAGACTTTTTATCATTTTTATTTTGTGTAAAAAAGGCAAATTTAGTGAATTATTTTCATCTTGTACACAAAGTTATAATTTTAATGCTTTTCACATCCATGCTGAAAATCTGCAGTCTCGTAAAAATGAAAGTAACATTAATTTCTCCAAAAGCATTTTTTTCACTTAGTTATGTACATTGCATGAGAAAGCTTTAAATGCTCTCTCATTGACCACACAAATTACCAAGAAAATAAAAGATTAAATTTGTACAGATATTGATCTATATATCAAATACATACAGAAATGATGTAAAAACCCTATTTGTTTAATCTTGATTCCCGCCCCAACATTTCCCAGGGGCCAAAGCTGATGCCTTTTTTGTATAAATGGCTGTGGCTTTTTGTTTTAAATATGAAAATTAAAGGAAGAAAAATTCAGTTGAAATCACAGTTTTTTAAAATCCCTTCCCAATAAAGGATTGTTACCAAATATATTAGCACCATCGTACAAATATTGACGGGAGAGGGTATTCACATCACATAAAACAACAATAAAAAAAACAAACAAACACTGAAACCCGTGTTAGTATCCGTAGAACAAGGAATTGATAACTGCTTTAGCTTTCCTCAGATGCAGCAAGGAAAAGGTTAAAGAGTTGTATTTAAAATAACATAAAAATCAAAGGTCAGCAGAAAGATTTTGAGCAATAGAAGAAGGGTAGCTGCAAAGTAAGGTACGTAACTTGCGCTACCTTATGGTTATAAAAACCTGCTATGCCAAATACTGAAATTAGTTTGACCCCATTGAAGATTTCAGATGTCCAACACTTTGCTGCTCTTTTAGCCAAATAACATGGCTTAGAGTAAAGTGAAGATAAAACTACCTAGAGCCATGTTACTAACGAATGCTTTACAAATACAGTGAAGCCCGTACTATGGATACCACAGCCAACAGGTAGCCCACTCGTTGAAGAGACCGCTCTAAATAACTGGTTGAATTTTGCGCAAGTTTTCCTTAAACCTCTCCTAAGCAAGTGACTTCAGTTAGTTCCTTATGTGGTTTGCTTAGGATATATTTCACTGTACTTGACAAACACACAATTTAGGTCTATTTTGAATTCAGAAACACAAAGAGAAATTTCACCCAACTCCTACTGAAGTAACATGTGTATCTGAGAATGCACTCACATACTTTAGTGTTTAATGAATAAAATACCTATTTTTAAAGAACATTATAAAGACTGACAGACTTCAAATCCAATTCTTACATTTTTCCAACACAGGAAGCATGTTCAACTTAAGTGCTAATTTCCCCTCTTGACATTTGAAGGCTGTAACTCAGAAATCAGGTATAAGCCCGGGCAATACGCAGAAGGCCAAGGTTTAGTGACTGGGCAATATACCTTGCTCATTACTAGCCCAAGCTTTCACATCATGAAACACAAATTAATGCAACAGTTTTTCTACTGAAGTCAGAAGCTATTGATGAGAGAAGAAAGCAAGATTGTGCCAACCTTGTTCCAGCTGACTGGGACAATCTGCAGGTTGTTGCATTTAAAAAAATAAAATAAAATAAATCAATAGTGATGTACTTACCAAACCAAATCAATGCTTGCAGAGCTGGATTTTACAGCAGGTTAAATTGAGAACACAGGAAAAAAAAAAAAAAATCAAGGCTCGAAGTGTCATTACAATGGTCTCTAATCCTGCTTCTCCAATCCAGGCTGTTCAAAAGAAATGTCATGGGTGGGTCAGAATCTGAGAGAATGTGTTTGAAGTCTACCAAGCCTGAAAAAGTCCTTTTTATGGCTATTCTAGAGAGCTAAAATGTCTTTACCACCTGAAGTAACAGATACTTATAATCTGATAACCAGATTCTGTCAATATAAGAAGCTGTTGTTAAAAAGGGGTCATTATTTAAGAAATTTTACCAGTAAGGGAGAAAAGAATTCCAGACATTCCTACACTATACAGGACATTTTTTTTACTTCCAGTAGTAAATACAAAACTTCACATAATTAACCCCTCTTGCATAGAATGAGGTAAACCTGTGCATATTACCAATACTATGTACCCAAAGTTAGAGCAATATTTTAGAAAATAATCAAATTGCTGGTTTTCAACTTTCTATGCACTTTTTTTTTTTTAGGCTCAAACAACAATATACAAAAATGGTCTCCTGGGGCTCTGTGGGTTGATATCCTTAAAGCATTTCTTAGGCTGTAGGAACACAGACAATCATTTTGATGAATTTTTTTTTTTTAAGCCCTAATTTATGGTCAAGAGTCAGATGATCATTGTACTGCTCTGAAGGGGACCTGCTAAGACCCAGAAGCACTTATAGAACATATGCAGTTAATTCCTGAGAGTTTAGTTAATGAACCTTACTGGTAAAAGCTAAAGCTCTTGATGCACATTTTTCCAGTCACAGCTCTGCAGGGCTGATTAACCATTTCACTAATCAACTCCACGAATGAGATCATTTACAAAAACGTACAAAGTGTAAAAATATGGAAAGATAAAATCCAAATTATTAAGAGCTCATGCTAAAATACTTTGTAATTTACTGGTAGACATTTTCACCCTTTTACATGACTTTTGCCTTTAAAAAATCTGGACAGTTAAGCAGGAGGGGCTAATGGGATACTTGAAGTGAGACACAAGGATTCCAGGCAATAAGCAAATCCAGTTTATGGATTACATACTAGACAGTATATGATTTATATACTGTTCTCAAGTCTCAACTTCCATATTACACTATTGCAGCAAGAAAAGAATATTGCAGGCTGTGCAGAACTGAACTAATTTTTTTTAATCCACAATGTATGGCTCCTTTTAGCTCACCTGAAACCATGTGGAACATCAGTTTTGAATGTTCACAAATAAATATTTAAGATAGTAAAGAAACACCTAGGTCTTTCTGAACAGAAAAAAAAATAAACCAGAAAAATGCTCAGAAGTTCCTTCCCACTACCAAGGGAGGCGAGAGTTACTGTCCATCTGTTTCTTCTTTAGTCTAAATTCATAGCTAAAACTAATCTTCCAAATGAGGGAATTTTCTGAAGTTCCAGTTTGGCATAGGGCTCTGTAAACATTTGCTGAAGCATTCCAAGACTACAGACAGTCATGAACAGACAAAAGCTTTATGGTCCCAATCCAATGCCTACTGCAGTCAATGGAGACAAGGCTACTGATATTAAAGGGCACTGAATCAGACCCTAAGGAACCTTTTCTTTAAAAAAAAAATCTTATATATATAAAAAAAAGTATTTTAAACTAAATAAAAACATCTTGAGAAGTTAAAATCTTCCTCAGGTGATGGCTCCATTGCAACTGGGGCTACTCACTGAGTAGAGCTTTACAGGATTATCTTCCACATACAATTTATGCCTCTAAATTAGGGCTTAAATGCCTTATTTTCACAATAAAAAAAAAAACCAGAGGCGTGACCAGTGCAGTTCACAAGAGTCTAGAAGTCTCCCAACTTGTACCAAAAAGGTTCATTTGTTATGACAGTTCATTTGTATTTGCAACTATTATCTTCCTCCAACCGCTTCCCACAATCATGCTAATTAAACTTTAATCTTACCAAAAAATTAGAATTTCAGTTCTTGTTAACAATGCACAATAAATCTGAACTTGAAAATATTACAAAATTCTTTCAAAAGCTTCAAATACAACACAAAAGTGTCCTTTTTTGTTTTTAATAAATTGAAAAATCTTTTTCACTAAAATAGTTTCCCCGCCCTTCCAAAAAATTCTGAACTGAGTCTAACTCATCTACAGTTAGCAAAGTGCCCCAGGTACAGTCACCTGAACTGTACCATCGAAGTGGGAACAAAATCAGTCAGTCTTGGAGAAAGGCTCTTTCCTATCACCAATACTCTGCCCCTCACTTTTCTGAGCTGCCTTATGGTTCTTGTTTGATGTAGTAACTGGCAGATCCGTTGCTTTCCTGATCAGATGCTCCTTGAAGGAAGCTATACTCTTCTCCATCTAGCAACTCCTCCTTCAGCTGCAATGAAGTCACTAAAAACAAAAGATGAACATTAAAGATCTATAAAATTCAAAGTAAATACAACTTTTCCTTAAATTTATGTAATATTATTTAAATTGGGAACAGATGCCAGATTTTCCATTTTCTTGTATTCTGCATTTTAGTGATTCTTCTTTTAACACTCAGTATCCCACAGAAATCAGATGCTTTCTGACCATAAATTGAACCTTCAGTTATGCTCTAATATTAACACATTTAAATAAGTTACTTATATTCTCTACAGGCTTTTCTCAAGAATTCAGTATTGTAAACCACTGGTTTAAGAAGGTAACTAAATGAACACGTTAATAGGAGTAATCACTGTTGCTCAGAACAATACTTATTTTACTGTTTACTTCCTATTTAGTCTTTACAGAAGTAAACATAAGATTAACTGTTGGCCATTTATGATCTACAATTCGCCTTACTTAGCCCAATTACTGTAACCAGTCTATGTGAGACAAGAAAAAAAAAATTGACAAAGATTTCTCAATACGTCATTAAAATTTTAAGATCCCAGAAGATAAGTTTCATTCAAGCAAAACATCTTTTTTGTAGTTTTAATCTTCTCTCTTCTTTCTTTTGTAAAAAGATAACAGAAATGAGATCTAAGACATAAAAAACATGTTATGAATAGCAATAATGTCACAACTACTGTTCTAGTTTCATTAATGAATAGTGATAAATACCAAAGTATGAGCACAATGAGAAGAACACTGAAAACAAAACATGTCAAGACTTTCATTAAAGGTGCAGTACCCACATTAAAGGGTTGATTATACGAAAATAAATAGTTCTCTATGACCAAATGAATGAGAAGAGTATTAAAGTTTACAGCTACTGAATACAAAGTTTATATGCATTACCAATGTTATCTTGAAATGCAGAAATACGCAGTGAAAGAAAAAAACCCCACCCATAACCTGTTGCTACTAGTAGCCCTGCAATAACTTATAAGCCATTTGATTATTCTTTTATTATTTTTCTGTCATCTTCCATGTTGAAACAAACTCTTGTGCTAAATAAAAATAAAATTTGAAAATTAAAGTATTAAAAAAAAAGTCAAAAAGTTGCAGTGTAATGCAAACTCTCCATTTCTTTCTTTAATAGATGCCTCCTCCCACCTACATAGCCCACAATCCCTTGCTGCTTTTTTATTTTTCCTAAATACTTTTCCCTGCGTTATGCTGAACTCTGATCAAGAACCTTGATCTGTGGAGGACAAAAGTGCTGTCTAAATGATAAGACACATAACTGGTTACTCGGATATGCTGCTAATACCTTAAGCAAAGGCTAAACAGAAGTCAGGGATACAATCTGAAATTCACCAGGCATGTTCTTTTTCTTCTCTCCCCCCCAGTATTTGTAGAATGCTTCTGCAGGTACAGGAGTAATAGCGGTCTCCATAATTTCACTTGCCTCTGGCTAATTTGAACCAAACCCCTTACATTTAGATATTTAATGATACTTTGCCTCATTTGTCCCTATTATACAGCTTTTAACTACAATCCTCCATAAGAAAAGCTTAGCTACAGCTATACAACAAAAGTTACTTGAAAGAAGAATTAAAAAAGCTAATGGAAGTCATCTGACCAATCATGATGGAAGTAAAAGGGACGCAGACGCACAAGGTACTCCCTTTTTAAATAGTCTCTCTGATTTGCCTGGAGACAAAGAAAGATTGTCTGATGCAATGTCATTCAAACCCCCAAAACATAAATATAGAACGCAGCAATGAGGTCCAGAATATGTGCAGAAGTAGGGTGAGTCTCTCAGAACAGTCTCCTTGTCTGACAGGCTGGCTATAGGCTGTTTGTAAAGCTGTCCAACGGTTGCATTTCAGTGCTTAAAAGATCATTTCATATGACTCAAAGATGCAAAGTACTCATGTACCCTAAAGAAGCACCGTGACTTTGTTAGAGAGTGAAACCACTTCATACTTACAAGATGAAGAAGTACTGAAACCTTCTGCTGTGCTGATGACAGTACACAAGTGGAGAGAGCTGCTTAATGAGCCTTTCTGAGATCTCCAATAGACATGAAGTTTTAGTGCAGATGCCTGCCTCATTACTGATCTTACACTACTCCCATTCAAAGCCATATAAGCATTTCCTGCAATGTGCCTACATCCTACAGCTACTAAAATGTGAGACAGTGTACAATGCTGAGGAATATGCATAAGTTCCAGCTGATTTCAAATGTGTTCTTAACTTACTATATATTAGGGTTATGCCCTCTTCTTCCCCAGACTTAAAATGTGTGGCTTTTCTGGTTTCAATTTAAATTTAAACACTTTTGAACAATGACAAGGCTACATCACAAATAAAACTAATTTTGTCCAGCCTCTCCAGAATTCAGAACTTCAAAAAGTTCCCCCCAAATGATCATAGAAAGCATCAGGTATCAGAAACCAAAGAACACAGGTGTTTTGTAGCAGATCTAACGACACAGAAAACCTCAGACTGCATGTCTGTGCACCACATATACGCAATTTAGGTGTAGATTTGCAGTAAGAGAGGAAAAGCTCTGCAGAAACAAACACTCCAGAACACTCTTTCTTAAGGAAGACTTCTCTTTTGCATCAGAGACTCTGTTAAAAAACAGGCATGTACACACAAGTAGCAAGCTAAAGTAAAAATGAAGGAGTTCTTGAGAAATGTTGAGAGGTGTACAGAGGAGAGTCAAGATTTGTCCTCAGGGTCTAAAGGCGGCAGGTGGGTTACTGTGTCCCATTCTGTGAAGGGAATAACACACGGACAAGGGAAACTGTTCTGGATGTATTCCACAGTCAATTAAAAATAGCAATAAGGCAGCCTACTCAGACTAAAGCAAGTTTAAGGGAGTATAAATCAAGCAAATCTGAAGCTCAATCTATCAACCTGACAGCTGTCCTGCAGGGAGAGCATAATCCAGTGTGTCCGACAGATCATATTGCTACAACATATCTGTTAGAAATACTTTGGTTACCTGCTACATTATATTGCCATACATATTATAAAAAGGGAAGAGAAAGAACTACTAGATTCTTGCAGTGGACTTCTATAATTGAAGTTTGATCACATTACATAAACTATCCTTAAAGAAACTCAACATTTTAATCTACTTGCTCAACATGACTGCTAAATGAATTTTTAAGAGTTTTTCTCTGCTCACACATACAGACACACTATTATACTGTCAATACTTCAACCAAACCCAGGTTTTACAGCAAAAATAGGGAAAAGATCAAATTCCAAAAGGACAAAGTATTTTCAGATATACTTGCTATATTAGTAACCCACAAAATTTCAAATAATGCTTACATTCTGAAGATCTCTTCCCAGATAACTGCCTTTTTCTGACACAGACAAAAATCACTCCTTATTTACTGTGTACAGCTACTTTCTCTGCAAAAGATAATCCACACTAACCTCCTGCTTACATCAAATATTCCCAAATCCACATTACTGTTCAGTTTTACGGAGTGCATTTTCGTATTTTAAAGCTCTGCAGAGCTCTTCTGTGCCTTTGTGCCTCAGTAACCTACAATATGGCCTCCTATGAAATTCTGAAACAGCTGCAATCCTTTTCTATGATTCATTCAGTGACATGGTGCATCAGTGAGAATGAAAAGCTCTCTAACAGAAAAAAAATCCAACCAAAATTTAAAGAAAAAAAAGAAAAAAGAAAGAGATTTGATGAGTCAGCACATTACATGCTAGACCATGCTTAGTTCCCCACCCTGTCCGCCATTTCCCTCTGCAGTAACAAAGACTGATGTGGCTAGTTACCTGTTTTGAGGCTGGGACTGAACTCGCGGCTAGTGCTGGGAGGCTGGAAGGCCTCCGGGGCTGTCTGTGCTGGAAGGGTTCGATATGGAGGAGGAGTCAACTCGTCATCACCAGAGAAGCTCCTCCGCACCTCACCTGTCATGGGTGGGCTGGACAAACTGACAGGTTTCTTCCCAACTGGTATCTTCCTCTCTAAACATCAAGTCAAACTAAAATAAACGCTTGGGTTAAAGTGCATTAGGTAACTCAGACTGTTCACTGAGAAATGGCTCTGCTTCACAATCACCGATTCTGGAAAAAAAGGGCCTCTACAATGGCACCATTCAGTTATTATTGGGAATTTTGTTCTCAACAACCACACTTTAGTTACTGAATTCTAGAGACTAGCTGACAGGACTTCAAGTGCATTGCTTACAAACATGATCCACTTATTTCATGATCCACCAACGAAACACAAATGCCGTAAATTGCTTCTGTTGCAGCTACACTGCACAGTCAATATACAATCCGCTGGTTGGACACCCAAGACATAATGGGCTCAGTTCATAATTGCAGTTGTTTCAGTGAGTGTGTCTAACAGTGACAGAGAGAATGGTTCTGGGGAAATAATCCAGTCCAGACAAAGTTTATCACCTCCAAAAACCTAGTTTAAAAATACGTACTCTTAATTACTTTAGAACGGTGCTTCCCATTTTTACAGTGCCTTACAAACAACAATGTGCATTTCAGTGTTTAGAAAAAGTATCTTCTAAAATGCCTTCAGATTATTAAACATTGAATTAATGAAAAAAATGTTATGAAAACATTTTGTATGCAAATTATTAACATGTTCCTCCTTTATCACTAAGATGCTCTGATTCTGTGCCTGAGGAAACTTCTCTACAATATCAGGGACACAAGCACTGTAATACATCTTCTCCACTGCTTTCAGCTATATCAAAACTATGGTTGCTAATGCTTTAAGTATTCTCAGCACCGTCAAATAAAGACTACCTGACAAACAAAAGCCTAGCCCTGAAGAGACAAGGTAACTAGATTATGCATATGCTAAAGATACCACCATGCTTAAATATTCTTCTTACAAGACAACATCAGGATGAGCCTTTTAGAGAGATAACACCATAATTAGGCAGAAAGTTGTCTACAGAATCCAGCTTTTAAAATGTTGAGGTCAAATTATCATTTCAATAACCTTATTCCAATATATACACCTACTAGAAAGCAGACAATATGAGCAGATTCTGCATACCACATTATTAATGAATAGTCTAGGCAAACTGATAAGTTACCCTTCAAGTATTCACCTGCACAGCCTTCTGACCAGTAGGCACATGGTACAAAATCCTACCCACTTGAAATAAACACCATGGGAAACAAAACTGGAAGTGATTCTCAAGTATTCACAAAAGTGCTCACAAAACTTGTGCTTGCAATTAGAAATTAACAAGTAACACAGTAACTATCTAGCAAACACACAAACTACATGCAACTTGATCTTCCTTTCTTTGAATAAAAAGCAAGCAGCAACGATAGACACACTGCTGGCTGAGAACACAGTGACAAAACAGAAGGCATAATTCAAACAGTCCACCTGGTATTTTGCATGCACACAGAATGTCTTATAGTTATAAACCGTTCTAATTAAAAAGGAAAAACCCAAAAAGGGTAAAATAAGCACATCTTTACAATCCAAATGCTACTAAATGGGTCACTGTCAACATGACAAGCTGCTTACATAGCAACATAATAAATCTAAGAAAAAATACCAGCTTCATCCAAGGGTGGGCCAGGTAGGATGCTAGTTAATTTCTACGCCCTTTTGGACAGTCTTCTTACTTATAATAGACTAAAAACATTGTTAGATTTTTAAGAAAATTATTTCATGCTCTGTGTATCAGTAATCCCACCAAAACAAAGTGTTTGGGCATTCCAAACAGTTGACAATAACAAATTATGCTTAAAATAAGTCCTAGGAACATCTGTATTATCAGCCTCTCCATAAAAGGTGTAACAATCTGACATGTAATTTTTCTATCTTTATTACTAAATGTGTGCACATTAACTACTTCTAAGTCACACTAACATAAAGGAAAATTAACGTTATGTTGCCCATTGTAGATTTCAAAGAAAGGAATAAAAAAAGCACAGCTGTATTCTCAGCTCCAAATTTACTACTTTTTATGGATTAAGAAATTCTCCTAATTGAAGATCTCTTAAAAAGCATTGCATCCAGCCATAATGTTTTACTTCTCAACAACAAAGGAATACGAGAGAAGATTTTTAAGTTGTTCCCATTCAGCGTTGAGTGTTAATTCTGCTAGTTATACTAGTTTCTGTAGTGGCACAGCTGAACAACAGGAGTCTGACTTTCTTCCTTTATCATAATCCCATTACGGCAGAGTTCACTATGTAATCACTTCTACTCCACATCGAATACATGCTACTCACTTCTCAATGGACTCAGTAAGGAGGTAAAATACTGTGTTAGAAATCTGCATCATTATACACAGCAGAACGACTCAAAGACATTCTGCAGTGCATTGTGAGTACATGAAAAAAATATGTGGAAGTAACACTTCTCTGTACTAAAAATAATCTAGTTTAATTAAGACATATATAGAGCTTCTTGTTAATCAGCTGTGGTTACTTTAGCATGAAAGCATTATTACTGCATTATACAGTTTTATGACTGAAATCCTTCTCAAAATAAGACTTTCTATTTATTTTTATTTACAAGTGCTGAACAATAAAAAGCTACAGAAAACATTTTCTTACTATTATTTCCTGTGACTCAACACTTTTGTTGCCATAACCCACTAAGAATAAACATGTAGGAGGCAGCCAGCTATAACTTTTCATGACCTTGTTTCTCTCATCTCCTTTTGATGATTAAGCAGATTTCTTAGTATTGAGTAAACAGTCCAGAAAACAAACCCATGAGAAGTTATTCCTTGTTTCCATAGCCCATATTTATTTCAGAGGTTAGTGTGAAACAAAGAACAAATTCCACTATAACAAATCTTCCTATGGCACTAGGTAAAGGGAATTTCCTTTCCAGTGTTTGTGTCACACTTACTGTAAGACAGATATCAAGAAACTTTTGCAGAGGTATTAGGTGGAAAAAAGGGGATGAGGAAAGGAGCATAATGGTCTAGCATAGCTTGCTAAACAAAATCTGCTCAGACAGTCCAGAATTATCCAAGAACAGGTCCTACACAAAGGTAATTAATGATATAGCCATCTTTGCCTAGCTTAAGGCAACAGCACTCACAACTTTCTCTAGATATACTCAAATCAGCTGTTTTTTCTGTACCTGAATTCTATTTAAAAAATACTTCTGCAAGATCCTGAACAGGATCTGGATTTTACTGTTTATTTCCTCAAACAGCAGAAAGAAGAAAGAGTACAATGTTTGAGGCCCTTAACAAGACATCGCAAGAACTCCCCAGTCACCTGCTTTATCTGTGGCACTCACTGCTCAACTTCTTTTTATGACTGAAAATCAAAATAGCGAAGTTTGCTTTCTGCAATGACTAGTGAAAAAGGTTCCAGTTTGCCTTAATAGATCCATTCACAAATTTACCAGGAAGACAAGGGTTTTAATTCCTCACATGAGTTCTACACAACTGCAGCACAACTGCACAGCTCTTCGTTTAGGTCAATTTTTCTACCTCAGGGAAAGCCCTAGATAAAAACAAAGTTTTCATCTCATTTGACACAATTCTCAAAATCACTGCAGGAAGCTAGGGTAGACCTAACTCAAGAGTTGAGCTTCAGGTTCTACTCAGAATTAAGATATCTGTTTTCCTATCCCAGGTCAACAGGGCCCTTCCTGATAGCTACATCTGTGATGGAACAGAAACCAGTGGATGCATCTTATTTCAATACAACAAACTACCGTTCAAAGATAAAAAGATTTGAAATAAGTGAAATTGATGACAGATTATTATTTTTTTTTTAGCTCACACAAACCTGTCTGAATACTTTTTTTTCCAATCACCTCCAGATTAGCCGATTAATTCCATGAAAAACTATTCTGGTTGAAATTGAATTACTTTAAAATAGGTCAGCATCTGTCTACAGACCCCTGCTCTTGGTTTTATGCTAGAGTTTTCTTAGGGACAGTTAGTTCACATTGCACAATTCAAACTAGCAATTGGTCCATTTAATCAGACTTTACAATGAGTGTCAGACTCATCTAGAGTTCTTTTCCCTCACCATGTTTAAAGCTTTATTTTTATGAAATCTTTCAATGCTTTCCAATAGTTTCCTCCCATATCTATTACTTTATCTAGGATGAGTGGCCAAAGGCACATGATAGTCCTTTGAAATCCACATTGCCTTTGGAAGTCTCTGATCATAGCATTGGCAGTAATACTGAAGTCATCAAAATGACTGATGCTTTGTAAGACAAGGCTGTCCAGAAGTTAAAGACCACATAAGGATTCATCATCAGGAAATACACTTCACTGAGAACAGCTACAAAAAGCATCTGCAAAGCAGCTATACCTCACGTATATAGAACAGCATAGTTTGGATTTCAGCAGCCTCTGTATTTCAAAATGAGATTTAAGGGATGGGGGAAAACCCTTGTCTTTCAGGGAATGTGCCTTAAAAATTTAGTTTTGTACTTCGATGAACTCAAGTCTCAGAGCAACAAAACTCTCTGGAAACAAGTCTAAATAAGCCAAGATGATACAGATTCTAATGTTAAGAAAAGCCTCATGTTCTCACTTAGAAGAGTATTTCACATAATAAAATCTCTCCTAATGTCACATTACAGACTGTTAAAGATTATTGTTGGTCAGGCTTGCTGACTTGCAGGTAAAATAACTTTCAACATCAACAAAACTGTTGATTTGATTGTCTGCTATTGTCCTATTAGAAAATACCTTGACAACGAAGCAGGGCCAATTCAAGAGGACAGATAATAAACCCTTTTCTGTAGCTGATCTGCCCGTATGTCTGCAGTGTAAAATACTGCACCTTCTTTCCAACTCTCCACTGTTT
This sequence comes from Haliaeetus albicilla, assembly GCF_947461875.1. Taxonomy (NCBI): domain Eukaryota; kingdom Metazoa; phylum Chordata; class Aves; order Accipitriformes; family Accipitridae; genus Haliaeetus; species Haliaeetus albicilla. The sequence goes on from NC_091494.1 coordinate 36,746,173, forward strand.
CCAAGAAAACACCAAGAGAATGAGTCAGCATAGCGATTTGATGCTCCAAACTTAATATGCGTAGTTAGGTTGTCTGGAAGTAGACCATCTACTTCTATCAAGACAAACTATTCATTCTTACGTGGCAGAACCGAACGCCACCCCCAAGTTGTAATTGGTTCTTTTTAAAAAAAGATACTGTAAAATCTTGAGTTAAACATCATTAAAAATTGTGTAGTACTTAACAAGACTATAGGCTTACCCTACGTTCTTATTTACCACGTCCTCTCTTGGGACATATATTTCTTGTACAATGGCTGTCATGTTGCTGCTCGTGACTCAAGAGGTAGCTGCCTTTCAAAATTGTCCAGTTATTGGAAAACTGGCTTGAGAACCTTTGGAATAAAACTGCCATATAAAACTACAATATTGCTTAGAGGAGAGAATACAGATGGATCTGATTTCTAGAGAAGAATCATGGGAGAAGGCACAAGGTCCTCTTACAGCTGGCTGCCTCTACTCCCTTTATTTTACTCATACAAAACAGATTTTCAGTTTAAACCAACAGAGTTATGGAAATAAAAATATAGAGGAATACAAAACGTGCATTTGTGCAAATTCATACTGGTTGTGAATTTTGAAGATAACCCGATCCAGAGAGAAACAACTACTATCGAAAGAACCTGAACACTTCAGATTCTTAAAAATGTCATTACGATGTTTTACTGTGACAAGAATAGTCAAACAGCAACGCTACTTACTGTTTCTGAAAATAACCATAAAAAAGTTTTATTTACATACAGCTTCCCACAGATGTCTCATCTAAACCACTGGCAAGTAAGTCACTTTTTTGTTCTTTTAGGAACCAGCTAGATGGTAATTTAAATTTTCTACATCTCATTCTTTCTGATCCAAGTAACTTGGTTCTTACTCCTACACTTGTGTTACAAAGAGCAGAATTAAAACAGTGTTAATTGATACCTGAGTATTTTGTATAAGGCAGTATACCTACATAGTCCAAATATTATTTAATTAAAATGATGCCTGAATACCAAAAATATTGTAACAGTTGTCCACCTACAATTCACACAGATTGTTATTAGCAACATCAACCCTGTTGCAAGTTATAAAAAAATGGTTATTCTCAATGAAAAAGTTCCTTTTATGGCATACTGCACCTTTAAGCATAAGACCTGTTTACACACAAACATTTCCAAATAGAATAGGGACTCAGGGAGAGACCACAAACTTTTCAAACAATAGGAAAAGTACAAACACTACTTTGTCACCCACTTTTCTTATGTCCTTTGTACTGTTGTGATTTAGCTTTTTTCTTCTGTTTTGATGAACTTGACTGGCTATCTCTTGATGCTGCAAAAAATTAAGAATTCAGAATTAAAGTTTAGTGTTTTGGAAAAACACTTCGGAATGTGCCAAGGCTGCTACACAGTTACAGAATTTCTCCTTAGTGACTGCACGAACAAAATATACCTTTATTGTGGGAAAAGCCTCCCCTTAAACTACTAGCAGTAACTACTATTACCCTCCCATTAAACAACTAACAATTCTCAAAATACAGTTATCAATTATTATCATATAAATTGACCTGACAAGACAAGTCTTGATGCACTAAATGAAATACAGTCTTCTCACATACAGTAAGTACTTTTGCACCTGAATAGCTATGCAAACACCGAGTTCCCTCAAATTTGGTATGCAAAGCATATATATTTGCAATCCTGAAGAAAAATCAGTTCTCAGTGATGTTATCCAGAATTGACAGGTAAGTAACAGGCTTTTTCCCTGGATCAAATAAGCATCTTCTGGCATTAAAAAAATAGTAAGTAGCCCCAGAAATGCCCAGAAGTACTTTAAAAGTCAACGTGGAAGAGATTAGAACTGTGTATTTCTAAGCATTAGCAAGAATTTTTCTATTTTTGTTACGCCTGTTGACCTCACTTGAAACAGATGAAGTTAGGAAAATCATCACCCATGAACAAGGGCCAGTAAGCAACTGTTAACATTATTTACAAAACAGAACTTACATTGTGGTGCTGGAGGCTGTAGCTGATATCCAGTTAGCTGACACCATCCCACTGGATAGAGGTCTGGGGACTCGCAATCCACCCACTGATCATATTCATCTTCCCACCCATCAAAGTGTATCCTCAAAAGACGATGGATAATGCGAGTTACTGTGGCCACACATACCAGGCGAGGTTCCATCAGATCAACAGCTTCCAGTTTCATTCCAACATGAAACCCATGGTTTGGAACTTCCTGGAAAAGCAAACACAAACAAGGCAAACATCAGTAAACAAACATGTTAATTAAGATGGTTTAAGCACAGTATTGCAATGAGTATTTTGGTCAACTTAATGCAAGAAAATACCAAGTATCAGTTATGAAGTTTCATGTACCCCTGCCTTTATTTAACATTTCAGAAATATTCAAGCTTAACATACTCAAATGGTTCTTATTTCTAGAAGTCTCTGTTGTCTTAGTTTTTCAAAACTGTATTTAATGAAATAGGCCAATCCCATTGACTATACAGACAGAAATTTAAAGAAAATACTAATTACAGTTTAAATACACACGTATAATGTTCATTACCTTATTGAAGAGCTTTACAGGTGCTGCTATTGAGTCAGTTTCCCTGAGGTAGTCAAACCATTTAAAAGGGAGTTTTGCATAACCTGTGAATTTTAAACAACATTTTCATACATCAACAGCAAACTCCATGCATAAGAGCAACAACAAAAATAGTATATTGGCACTGTGTTACGGCTAAAAAGGTAACAAAGAAGCAAAACATTAACATCAGAAACTTCCACTCTCTGCGCTTTGGTCTAAGGGACAAGACAGTCACCTGGACGCTGCCCATTTGCAACAAACAGATGAATGAACCTCTGGATAATATAGAAAGTGTAATTTCATGTTAACATTAATAATTCGTACTTGAAGCTTTCTGTCCACGTAGATCCTTCATCTCTACAATGCCCCACACAAATGACCCAGAACAAATCATGTAATTAAGCACATCCAGTGTCTTTCCTGTGGGGAAAGAGCTCCACTATTGAAACACTTGAATTGTTAATAACAGAGTGGTAAGAACAAGCATGGATATTTTAAAACTTGAATAAGGCTAAAAATAGCAATAATATGGAAAATTACAGGATTTTTTTCCCAATTTTAAAAGCTATTATAAAGGGAAGAAAATAATCTTTCACATATATTTAGCTTTTGTTCATCTACTGAATATGCGTAGAACACTCAGGACTACTTGTTACTTTAGGCAACTTCTACAACTGCTTAAACCAACAATTCTCGAATTCTAGCTGGAGCAACACCGGCTTGAAAGATTTCTTTGCAGTAGTATGCAGTGTTGGACATTCTGAAAAGATTGCAGCGTAGTGGGCACGCCATGGGGAGCTATGGGAAACAGCTGCATCTCATCCGAGTGGGGGTAGAGAGCTCCCACTGAGTCATAGCTCAGTACTGCAGGGCCAGACTCATCAGGTAGCTAACATTCACAGCCCAAAATGCAATCCCATTCTTGAAAGCATCTCAGCATCTTCATCTTCTACTGATTTCAGCGAGAGATGAAGATGTCTGGAAGGAGTGAGCTTGTAAACGTGAAGTCCAATGATTTCACAGCAACTTAAAGCTATCCACATTGCTAAATGTACTTTGGAAAAGAGCTTTCACGTTAGGTATGCAATATCTGCATGAACAGATGTAGCTGGATAGCTAACAATTAATAAGGGTAATAATGTATCAGTTTTGCATACTAATAATTTTCTTCTTAATGCACAGTTCCTCTGGCTAGACCAGCATATTTGTACGCAAGTCCTTTAACTAACTTCTCACCACACACACTAGAGACATGCGCTTGTGGTCCTTGTTGGAGTATTCAGAATTAAGAAACTGTCCATTTTCAAGCCCACAATTTGGAAAGCAAAATACACCTCTCATAAGAGCTAGGAAGCCTTGATCCTATTAAATATGCTAATGTGCATTATGTTCTGTATTTTACTCCTGTTAATTCCTCTTTCAAATGACTTTTAGATTATTGCTTGTGTGATTTATAATCACCTCTCAGTGGATGATACAGGACTGTTACAGAAAACTGCAATAAAAGGGAAAATATACATGTAGATAAAGGTTGCCACGATACAAGAAACATAGAAGTATCATAAATGCATTAACAACAAAATTCACATACTATTGTATAAGAAATGTTTGAAAAGTAAAGGGGAAAAGTTTCATCATAGAAGGGATTTTTTTTTCCTATTCTGTATCATCAATTTAATGTATTTATTGTATTGATATGCATGCTTTTTCCTCCCACAAAAACTCTTCCTATTGCAAGAGACTCTTGCACCACATTTTTGAGGGGTGATTATGCCCATGAATTTCTAGGCAATAAATTCATTAAATGAGCTGACTGAAAAAATAATAGTAAATCTGTCCAACTGCATTTTCCACATACTCAAAAGATGACAGAATCATTAGTGTGCAATAAAGAAAATTATATGAAATTATTTTCTTCATGTTGCATTACACTGTCTTTGTAGTTATTACCTAGAAAATAATTCAATAAATACTAGTAGAAGCCTGCAGTAATGAGAATGGAGAAAAAATCCATAGAAAAACATTATTATCTGCTGTTACACAGCTAGTTACAATCCTCTTTATAAATTGATAGACCAAGACAATAAAATGGAAAAATGAAGGCAATACAGTCTTCTGTAGGTATATGTGCTAGTGGACGGACAGCTTTTTCTCACAGAAAGGACTATGCAGCATACAGCTCTAATGGCTACTTCCTTGAAGCTCAAGTTTGTGCATATTCTTCAAAAAAATTAACTGGTATTGTTGCTAATTAGCCTAAGTCTGAGTTTCTTTACAGTGTTCGTTAATCTTTTTGGTGGCCAGGACTTCCCAAGCAATGACATATTCTAAACAGTCCTTCTAGTGACTAGCATACTTCCCATTCACTAAATGGATATACTATTCAACTAGCGGCTATCCTCAATTTCTGACAGCAAAAGCAAATTATTTTAGCCAAAGAATCAATCAGATGTTCAATTTGACTTTTTCTAAATGAAAAGTTTGTTAACTCTCCTTCAGATTACTTTGAAGTTACGCTGTTTTATTTGTTTCAGACTTCAGAAAGTCCTAAAAAGTGACATGAATTTTGTAGACTGAGTTAAGAAACAAAGCATATGGCACATACAATATCACTGAAAAATATTCAAAACAAAATGTGGTCAGAATGCTATATGTACCTCTGGGTGGAGTTAGTTCAATCATGTTAATTTCACAGAAACCAACAGGGAAAATAGAAGGGGAAGTGGCATGGTAACAAAACCAATCAGACCCATCTGCTGCTTCTGAGCCATCAATCCCAATCATAAGATAGCCATCTGCTAAAACCTTTGTAAAGAAAAACAAAATTTTACATTAAATACCTTTAACTGTGTGATAAGGCTAAAAAGAAAGCATGCCATGTTTCAAAAGAGTGAA